>NW_027596340.1:277500-379678 GCF_964194155.1 Cetorhinus maximus
TCCATCATACTCCCTCTTTCACAGTTGTGCACACATTCCCTCTCTTGCACACACTCTCTCACTTACACTCCCTCTCACATTCTTACACTATTGCATTGCCTCTTGCACTCTCTCATACACACTCACTCACTCTCCCACTTTCTCTCACACGCACTCTATCTCACTCATCTTACACTGCCTCACTCTCTCTCTCACTTTCAAACTCTCTCTCTCTCTCTCTCTCTCTGTCTCCCTCCCTCTCTCACAAACACCCCCACCGACAGCACCTCTTCACCCTCCCCAAACAGACCCCGCTGCCAGTCTCTCTCTTTCTCTCTCGCTGTTCCATCCGAGCCCCAGGAAAACCTCTTTCCCCTCAGCCCAATCACCGCCGCCAGTGTATGCTCCTCCTCCAATCACAAACACAGGACAGGAACAGCCCCTGATTGGAGGAGGAGCTCCTTACAGAATCTTACACTCCACTTACCTTATTTTGTAAACTAGGGTGAGGGGCACGACCGGCTGCATCTGACCAATGGACAAGAATTGTCCTCAATGTCCATTCCCTGCCTGGACTCTCCCTCAATGCGCATTCACATTTTAGGATCTCCCTCAATATCCATTCTCAATTTAGCCAGTCCCTCAGTATCTAGTCACAGTCTAGGCACCCCTCAGCACTAATCACAGTCTAGACACCCCTCAGTGTCCATTTCCAGATTAGCCAGTCCCTCAGTATCTAGTCACAGTCTTGACACCCCTCAGTGTCCATTCTCAATTTAGCCAGTCCCTCAGTATCTAGTCAGTCTAGACACCCCTCAGCATTAATCACAGTCTAGACACCCCTCAGTGTCCATTCCCAGTTTAGCTAGTCCCTCAGCAGCTAATCACAGTCTAGACACCCCTCAGCATCTAATCACAGTCTAGACACCCCTCAGCACTAATCACAGTCTAGACACCCCTCAGCATCTAATCACAGTCTAGACACCCCTCAATGTCCATTCCCAGTTTAGCTAGCCACTCAGCATCTATTCACAGTCTAGACATCCCTCAGCATCTATTCTCAGTCTAGACACCCCCACAGTGTCCATTTCCAAGGTCGTCAGCCTCTCAGCATCTAATCACAGTCTAGACACCCCTCAGAATCTAATCACAGTCTAGACACCCCTCAGCATCTAATCACAGTCTAGACACCCCTCAGCATCTAATCACAGCCTAGACACCCCTCAGCATCTAATCACAGTCTAGACACCCCCTCAGCATCTAATCACAGTCTAGACACCCCCTCAGCATCTAATCACAGTCTAGACACCCCCTCAGCATCTAATCACAGTCTAGACACCCCTCAGAATCTAATCACAGTCTAGACACCCCTCAGCATCTAATCACAGTCTAGACACCCCTCAGCATCTAATCACAGCCTAGACACCCCTCAGCATCTAATCACAGTCTAGACACCCCCTCAGCATCTAATCACAGTCTAGACACCCCCTCAGCATCTAATCACAGTCTAGACACCCCTCAGAATCTAATCACAGTCTAGACACCCCTCAGCATCTAATCACAGCCTAGACACCCCTCAGCATCTAATCACAGTCTAGACACCCCCTCAGCATCTAATCACAGTCTAGACACCCCCTCAGCATCTAATCACAGTCTAGACACCCCTCAGAATCTAATCACAGTCTAGACACCCCTCAGCATCTAATCACAGTCTAGACACCCCTCAGCATCTAATCACAGTCTAGACACCCCCTCAGCATCTAATCACAGTCTAGACACCCCCTCAGCATCTAATCACAGTCTAGACACCCCTCAGCATCTAATCACAGTCTAGACACCCCTCAGCATCTAATCACAGTCTAGACACCCCCTCAGCATCTAATCACAGTCTAGACACCCCCTCAGCATCTAATCACAGTCTAGACACCCCCTCAGCGTCCAATCACAGAGCAGAATGAATCACTGGACGAGAATTCAGAGGTTGAGAAACGGAGAGCGATCTCTGAGGAGTGCGGGTTGGTGTGGGGAGCTGAACTGTCGGATGGCAGTGGTCAAATGCAAGGCAAGGCATCTATATAGTCAAATATTTAAGGCAGCTATTTGATAAGGGTCACGAACGAGACGGGATAACGTTTGGTTTTGGAATTAATGCATCCAAACATATTCATACATCTATCGTGAGAAGCAGCAAGGGCACCATTATCAATGCATTAATAATCGCCGGCACATTGTCACGAACGTGTGGTTACGACTATTATTTATTCGTTCACGGGCTGTGGGCATCGCTGGCTGGGCCCAGCATTGATTGCCTGTCCTGAATTGCCCTTGTTCAGAGGGGCATTTAAGAGTCAACCACGTTGCTGTGGGTCTGGAGTCACGTGTAGGCCCAGACCAGGTAAGGGACAGTAGATTTCCTTCCCTAAAGGGGACACTAGTGAACCAGAGGGGTTTTGACAACAATCGACAATGGTTTCCTGGTCACCATCAGACTTTTAACTCCAGATTGTTACTGAATTCAAATTTCCCCATCGGCCATGGTGGGTTTCGAACCTGGGTCCCCCAGGGCATTACCCCTGAGTCTCCACGATGCCCCCACCTCCCCATATTTTAAGCACAACTGCTTTCACAGGCACACTTCTGCCCTCAAATATCTACGCCGACATGAAAAGCCTTTTTTGTTCGAACGGACAGTCGTGTACAAACATAGAACCATAGGCCTAGAAAGAGACCATTTAGCCCATCATGTCTGGGCTGGCCGAGAAAGAAGAAAAAGCGAGAATAAAAAAGAAACCAGCGGCCCATTGTAATCCCGCCTCCCAGCGCCTGGTACACCAGCCTTGCAGGCTCCAGCTCTTCAGAAGCACATCCAGGCACCATCTAACTGAGCTGAGGATTTCTGCACCACCAGCTTAGGCAGTGAATTCCAGGAACCACCACCCATAGAACCACAGAACCGCAGAACAACTACAGCACAGAAGGAGACCATTCAGCCCATCTTGCCCGTGCCAGCCCGAGGACACCCAGGTGCCCTTTCTAATCCCACCCTCCCTGCACCCGGCCCATAGCCCTGCAGCTTACAGCGCCTAAAGGTGCAGATCCAGGTGCTTTTTAAAAAGAGTTTAGAGTTTCTGCCTCTACCACCAACTTGGGCAGCGAATTCCAAACACCCACTACCCTCTGCGTAAGAAAGTTCTTCCTCATGTCCCCCCTACACCTTCTGCCACCTATCTTGAATCTATGTCCCCTGGTTCTAATATTCTCCACCAAGGGAAACAATTTTATCCTGTTCGCTCTATCTATTCCCCTCATCATTTTTTACACCTCAATCAAGTCACCTCTCAGCCTTCTTTGTTCTAAGGAAAATAACCCCAACCTATCCAATCTCTCCTCGTAGCTACACTTTTCTAACCCTGGCAACATTCTTGTAAACCTCCTCTGCACTCTCTCCAGAGCTATTACGTCCTTCCTGTAATGTGGTGACCAGAACTGCACACAATACTCCAGCTGTGGCCTCACCAGTGTTTTATACAATTCCAACATTATACCCTTACTTTTATATTCTATACCTTTGCCAATGAAGGAGAGCATTCCATATGCCTTCTTTACAACCTTGTCTACTTGAACTGCTGCCTTCAGGGACCTGTGTACTTGTACGCCAAGATCTTTCACTTCATCTACCCCTCTTAGTATATTCCCATTTATTTTGTAATCCCTGGAACTGTTTGACCTCCCTAAATGTATGACCTCACACTTCTCTATGTTAAAATCCATCTGCCACTTTACCGCCCACTCCACCAACCCATCGATATCGTTTTGGAGATTATGGCTATCCTCTACACTGTCCACTACTCGGCCAATCTTTGTGTCATCTGCAAATTTCCCAATCGTGCCCCCCATGTTCACGTCCAAATGGTTAATATATAACACAAACAGCAAGGGTCCCAACACCGAGCCCTGTGGAACACCACTTGAGACAACTTTCCATTCGCAAGGGCATCCATCGACCATTACCCTTTGTTTCCTGTTACAAAGCCAAACTTTTATCCAGTTTGCCACATTACTCTGAATCCCATGGGCTTTTACTTTCCTGACCAATCTGCCATGTGGGACCTTGTCAAATGCCTTGCTAAAATCCATGTACACAACATCCACTGCACTACCTTCATCAACCCTTCTTGTCACTTCCTCAAAGAATTCAATCAAATTTGTGAGGCAAGACCTTCCTTTAACAAATCCATGCTGATCATCCCTGACTAGTCCATGCCTTTCCACATGACAGTTAATCCTATAGAACCATAGAACCATAGAACACTACAGCACAGAAAACAGGCCATTCGGCCCTTCTAGTCTGTGCCGAAATATTATTCTGCTAGTCCTATTGACCTGCACCTAGTCCATAACCCTCCAGACCTCTCCCATCCATGTATCTATCTAATTTATTCTTAAAACTTAAGAGTGAGCCCGCATTTACCACGTCAGATGGTAGCTCGTTCCACTCTCACCACTCTCTGAGTGAAGAAGTTCCCCCTAATGTTCCCCCTAAACCTTTCCCCTTTCACCCTAAAGCCATGTCCTCTTGTGTTTATTTCTCCTAATCTAAGTGGAAAGAGCCTGCTCGCATTTACTCTGTCTATACCCCTCACAATTTTGTAAACTATCTCTCAGGATTGATTCTACAAATTTGCTCACCACCGATGTAAGACTAACTGGCCTATAATTGTTTGGCATTTCCTTTGATCCCTTTTTAAACAATGGAACTACGTTTGCATTTCTCCAGTCCTCCGGTACCTCCCCTGTATCTAGTGAAGATTGGAAAATCATCCTCAGAGCATCTGCTATCTCCTCCCTGACTTCCTTCAGCAGCCTCAGAAACAATCCATCTGGTCCTGGTGACTTATCAACTTTCAAGGATTTCAACCCTTCGAGTACTTCCTCTCTTTTTATGACTATCCAGTCCAATATCTCGCAGTGTTCCTCCTGGACTACTATATCTACACCCTCCCTTTCCTTTGTAAACACGGAGACAAAATATTCATTCAAAGCCCTTCCCACAGCCTCTGCATTTACACACAAGTTTCCATCTTCATCTCTGATAGGTCCCACTTTTTCCTTAACTAACCTTTTAGTATTAATGTATTTGTAAAACATCTTTGGGTTATCTTTAACTTTACTTGCTAATCCTTTATCATGCCCTCTCTTTGATTTCCTTATTTCCTTTTTTACTTTGTCCCTGCACTTCCTATATTCGTCTAGACTATCTGCAGTGCTTAGTTCTTTGTGCCTATCGTACGCTTTCTTTTTCTGTTTGATCTTCCCCTGTATTCCTCTAGACAACCAGAGAGGTCTAGATTTGGCAGTGCCACTCTTATTTTTGTAGGGGACATGTCTACTTTGTACAATTAGGATCTCGCTTTTTAGCGCTTTCCACGGGTTTTCCACTGTTTTATCCTCCAGCAGTGCTGTCCAGTCCACCTCAGCCAAGTCCCTTCTCATTTCTGCAAAATTTGCCTTCCCCCAGTTCAAGACTTTTACTCCTGCCTTATCTCTGTCCTCTTCCATGGTAATGCTAAATCTAACTGAATTGTGATCACTGTCCCCGATATGGTCGCCAACTGTCACTTCACCCACTTGCCCTTCTTCGTTCCCCAAGACTAGGTCTAGAATTGCATCTCCTCCCATTGGGTTTGTCACTAATTGGTTAAAAAAAATTTCCTGGACACATTGCATGAATGTTTCTCCCTCAGTGCCACTTATATTGTTTGAATCCCAGTTGATATTAGGATAGTTGAAGTCTCCTACTATTATTGCCCTCTTGTTCTTACAAGCAGAGATTTGCCTACATATTTGTTCTTCTATCTCCCTTTCACTATTTGGGGGTCTGTAGTATACTCCCAGTAGTGTGACTGCCCCTTCTTTATTTCTAAACTCAATCCATAAAGCCTCGTTTGCTGACCCATTTAGTATATCATCCCTTCTCACAACTGGAAATGATTCTTTAACCATTAGTGCTACCCCCTCTCATTTTTTATCTCCTACTTTATCGTGTCTGAAGACTCTAACCAGGGATTTTAAGCTGCCAGTTTTGTCCCTCCTTTAGCCAGGTCTCCATTATAGCAATGACATCCTGCTGCCATGTGTCTACCTGTGCCCTTAACTCATCTACCTTGTTTGTCATACTCCTTGCATTGAAGTATAAACTGTTTAACCCCGTCAATTTCCCTTGCTGGACACTTTGTAAACTTTGCTTCTCCTGTAACTCCATGTCTATCACAACGTCCCTAGCTAATCTTCTACCTCCATTTTTCTGATCTGAGTCTGACCTATCTGATCCTACTCCTGGGATCCCATCCCCCTGCCACACTAGTTTAAATACCCCCCCAACAGAACTAGCAAAAGCCCTCCGCAAGGACACTGGTCCCAGCTCTGCCTGGGTGCAGCCCGTCTGGTTTGTACAGGTCCCACCTTCCCCAGAACCGGTCCCAGTGCCTCAAGAATCTGAACCCCTCCCAGCTACACCATCTCTCCAGCCACATGTTCATTTGGTCTATCCTCTTATTCCTGCTCTCGCTGGCACGTGGAACTGGGAGTAATCCTGAGATTACTACATTTGAGGTCCTGCATTTTAATTTATCTCCTAGCTCCCTGTACTGAGGTTGCAGGTCCTCATCCCTTGGTTTACCTATGTCATTGGCACCCTCTGTGTGAAGAATGTTTCTCTCATCCTTTTACCAATCAACTTAAACCTGTGCCCACTGTTGACTGGCCTCTCCGCTAGGGGAAACAGGCCTTTCTTCCCTACTCTATCTAAGCCGTCCATGATCTTGTGCACCTCGATTACATCACCCCTCAGCCTCCGCTGCTCTAAGGAAAACAGCCCCAGCCTCTCCAAACTTCCCTCACAGCTGAAATTTTCCAGCCCTGGCAACATCCTTGTCAATCCTCTCTGCTCTCTCTCTCCACAGCAATTATATCCTTCCCTGAAATGTGGCGACCAGAAATGTACATAAAATTCCAGCTGCGGCCTAACCAGCATTTTATACAGCTCCACCATTACATCCCTGCTTTTGTATTCAATACCTCATCCAATAAAGGAAAGCATTGCATGTGCTTTCTTTACCACCTTATCCATCTGTCCTGCCACCTTCAGGAACCTGTTGAGATGCACTCCAAGATCCCTCATTTCCTCTACCCCTCTTAATATCCACCCGTCTATAGTGTACCCCGTACCTCTGCTTGCCCTCCCCAAATGCAAGACCTCGCACTTCACTGGATTGAACGCCATTTGCCACTTTTCCACCCGCTCAACCAAACCCATTGATATCATTCTAGAGTCGACAGGTATTAGCTTCACTACCAACTTTTGGTGACCATGTTTTGGTGTCATCTGCAAATTTGACAATCATGCCTCCCACATTCAAGTCCAAGTCATTCATACATACAACAAACAGCAAGGGCCCCAACACCGAGCCCTGTGGAACCCCAATGGAAGCCGCTTTCTATTCGCAAAAAATATCCATCGGCTTTGCTTCCTGTCACCGAGCCAATTTTGGATCCAATGTGACACCTTCCCCCGTGTCCCACGGTCTTTTACTTTCCTAACCAGTCTGCCATGTGGGACCTTGCAAATTCCTTACTAAAATCCACGTAGACAACATCCTCTGCACTACCCTCATCAATCCTCCTTATTACTTCCTCAAAAATTCCATTGAATTGGTAAGACCCTAAGAAAATCATGCTGGCAATCCCTGGCTTCTTTCCTTTCTAACCCTGTGGTATTTTTTTGATTCGTTCATGGCCCTCATTACCCTTGTTCTGAGGGCATTTTTAAGAGCCAACCACGTTGCTGTGGGCCTGGAGTCACATATAGGCCCAGACTGGGTGAGGGCAGTAGGTTTCCTTCCCTAAAGGCCATTAGTGAACCAGGCGGGTTTTTACAACAATCAGCAAAGGTTTCATGGCCATCATCAGACTTTTAATTCCAGATTTTTATTGAATTCAAATTCCACAATCTACCGTGGTGGGATTCGAACCCAGGTCCCCAGAGCATTACCCTGGGTGTTTAGATTACTAGTCCAGTGACAATACCACAACAAAAACCCACAAATCCCACCAACACTTAGGCCTGAAACCCCATTATCACCGAACCCCCAAATCCCGCTACCACTCAACCCCAAAATCCCACTAACACGGAACCCACACCCCCCAATATCACTGAACCCCTAAATCCCACTAACACTGAACCTGCAAATCCCACTAATACTGAACCCCCAAACCTCACTAACAATGAACCCACACCCCCCAATAACACTGAACCCCCAAATCCCACTAATACCTAGGCCTCAAACCGCCCAACACTGAACCCCCAGTTTACACTAACACTGAACCCACAAATCCCGCTATCACTGAACCTCCAAATAACACTAATACTTAGGACTGAGACCCCACTAACACTGAACCCACAAATCCCACTAACACCGAGCCCCCAAGTCCCACTAATACTTAGGCCTCAAACCCACTATCACTGAACCCCCAAATCCCACAGAAACTCCACTAAAACTGAACCCCCAAATCCAACTAACACTTAGGCCTGAAACCCAACTATTACTGAACCCCCAAACCGACTATCACTAAATCCACAAACCCCACTATCACTGAACCCACAAATCCCACAGAAACAGAACCCCCAAATCCCACTAGCACTTAGGTTCAAACCCCACTATCACTGAACCCCCAAATCCCACTATCACTGAACCTCTACTCCTACTAACACCGAACACTCAAATCCCACTATCACTGTACCCCCAAAATCACACTAATACTTAGGCCTGAAACCGCACTATTATTGAACCCCCAAACCAACTATCACGGAACCCACAAATCCCACTAACACTAAACCCACAAATCCCACTAACACGGAACTTGCAAATCCCACTAACACTAAACCCAGAAATCCCACTATCACTGTACCCCCAAAATCACACTAATACTTAGGCCTGAAACCGCACTATTACTGAACCCCCAAACCAACTATCACGGAACCCACAAATCCCACTAACACTAAACCCAGAAATCCCACTATCACTGAACCCCCAAATCCCACTATCACTGAAACCCCAAATCACGCTATCACTGAACCCCCAAATCACACTAATACTTAGGCCTGAAACCGCACTATTACTGAACCCCCAAACCAACTATCACGGAACCCACAAATCCCACTAATACTAAACCCCCAAACCCCACTAATACTCTCTTCTTTGCCTCCACCTAACACTGGCCCTCTAACCAGCTCCACCTATTTAGGCCTCGAACCGCCTAACACTGAACCCTCAGTTCCTACTAACACTGAACCCCCAAATCCCAATAACAAACTGAACCCACAAATCCCACCAACACTTAAGTCTGAACGCCCACAATCACTGAACCCCCAAACAAACTATCACTGAACCCCAAATCAGCTATCATTGAACCCCCAAATCACACTAACAATGATCCCACAAATCCCACTAACACTGAACCCCCAAATCCCACTAACACTAAATCCCCAAATCCCACTAATACTCTCTCTTTTGCCTCCACCTAACACTGGCCCTCTATCCAGCTCCACCTGCCCCACTCCCCCCTGAACCAGCTTATATTTCACCACATTTCTATTTCTCTTTAGTTCTGATGAAGAGTCATACGGACTCGAAACGTTAATTCTGTCCTCCTCTCCGCAGATGCTGCCAGACAGATGCAGAGGTATTTTTTTTTTATTCATTCATGCGATGTGGGCATCGCTGGCTGGGCCCAGCATTTATTGCCCATCCCTAATTGCCCTTGTTCAGAGGGGCATTTTGAAGTGTTGACCACATCGCTGTGGGTCTGGAGCCACATGTTAGGCCAGGCCAGGTAAGGACAGCAGACTTCCTTCCCTCAAGTGAGCCAGGTGGGCTTTAACAACAATCGACAATGGTTTCGTGGCCATCGTCAGACTTTTAACCCCAAATATTTATTGAATTTAAATCTCACCACGGCAGATGGTGGATACCTGGACCTGTGGATCACCAGCCTAGCGACAGTACCATTAAAGCCACCTCCTCCCCAAATCCTCATCGCAAAATAAGCATCTAAATGCTGTCCATGTTTTAGGGGTTCAGGGTCACAGGTCCGCAAATCGTTTAAAGCAGCAAGACAGGTTAGCGAGGACTTCGGAGTCCAAACGAAGCATTGGGGTTCATTCCCCAAGGAGCAAAATGGAGAAAGCAAAGGGCTGAGATTAAAGAGCAAACAACCCCTGGCAACAAATGCACTAAAAGTTTATGGTGCGTGGGTCCATATTAAAAAAAAAGAGATATTGATTCACTGGAAAAGGTGCAACTGTGCAGACCAGACTGGTTCCAGAACTGAAAGGAGCGAGTTATCTGTTTCGTTATTAACAGTTCGGCAAAATTATTATTTAATGCTGTCTGGCTGACCTCTGCATTAGCGAAACCTGATATGCTTGTTGCTCAGTGATTGGTCCCCTCCTTCACAGTGATGCAACTATTCAAGATAAGGACAGATCTTGGTGCAGCTGATGTGTGTAAACACTCGGAAAGCAATGATAAGAATCGCTCTTCAAAACTTCAATCAATACACAAGTGAACGATTAAGGGACATCAACTGGAATTTATTCCTGGGTCACAGTCAGATAATAAAACTCAGCACTCATGACTCAGATTCTCAGGACTGAGCGTGTTAGAGGAAAGGCTTTAACCAGAGGCAAGGTTTGATCAGGGATAGTCAGCATGGCTTTGTCAGAGGGAGGTCATGCCTAACAAATTTGATTGAATTTTTTGAGGAGGTGACCAGGTGTGTAGACGAGGGTAGTGCGGTTGATGTAGTTTATATGGATTTCAGCAAAGCCTTTGACAAGGTCCCACACGGGAGACTTATAAAGAAGGCAAATGCACATGGGAATACAGGGGAATTTGATAAGGTGGATTCAAAATTGGCTTAGTTGTAGGAGGCAGAGGGTGATGACAGAAGGATGCTTTAGTGACTGGAAGCCAGCGTCCAGTGGCGTACCTCAGGGATCTGTGCTGGATCCTCTATTATTCATCATTTATATAAACGACATAGATGACTATGTGGGGGGTAGGATTAGTAAGTTTGCGGATGACACAAAGACTGGCCGGGTGGTTAACAGTGAGGTTGAGTGCCTTGGGCTACAGGAAGATATAGACGGGATGGTCAAATGGGCAGATAAGTGGCAGATGGCATTTAACCCTGAAAAGTGTGAGGTGATACACTTTGGAAGGAGTAATCTGACAAGGAAGTATTCAATGAACAGCATGACACTAGGAAGTTCTGAGGAACAAAGGGACCTTGGCATGTGTGTCCATAGATCTCTGAAGGCGGAAGGGCATGTTAGTGGGGTGGTGAAAAAGGCATATGGGACACTTGCCTTTATCAATTGAGGCATAGATTACAAAAGTAGGGAGGTCATGTTGGAGTTGTATAGAACCTTGGTGAGACTACAGCTGGAGTACTGTGTGCAGTTCTGGTCGCCACATTATAGGAAGGATGTGATGGCACTGGAGGGGGTGCAGAGGAGATTCACCAGGATGTTGCCTGGGATGAAACATTTAAGTTATGAAGAGAGGTTGGATAGACTTGGGTTGTTTTCGTTGGAGTAGAGAAGACTGAGGGGGCGACCTGATCGAGGTGTACAAGATTATGAGGGGCATGGACAGGGTGGATAGGGAGCAGCTGTTCCCTTTAGTTGAAGGGTCAGTCACAAGGGGACATAAGTTCAAGGTGAGGGGCAGGAGGTTTAGGGGGGGATGTGAGGAAAAACTTTTTTACCCAGAGGGTGGTGAGGGTCTGGAATGCATTGCCTGGGAGGGTGGTGGAGGCGGGTTAGCCTCACATCCTTTAAAAAGTACCTGGATGAGCACTTGGCATGTCATAACATTCAAGGCTATGGGCCAAGTGCTGGTGAATGGGATTAGGGAGGTAGGTCAGGTGTTTCTCACGTGTCGGTGCAGACTCGATGGGCCGAAGGGCCTCTTCTGCACCGTGTGAATTCTGTGATTCTTCAGAGCTGAAGAGAAGTAAGAATGTGATGAAATTGGTACTATTTAAGGGGAGCGGGGCAGGTAAAGCAGGATAGAAGACCAGCGATAGGTTGGGGGAGGCTAAGGAGAGATTGACAAAGATGTCATGTACAAAAGGACAAAGGGAGTTTTAAAGGTAGTAGTAAGGGCTAAAGGAGGCGCTGACAGCGGCGTAAAGGTAAGAAAGCAGAATGTGATAATAGCAGAATAAGGGTCATCACTCTGTGAAAGAACAACATGGAACAAGCAACAGATGGCTATTTGGGGTCGGGGTGGTGGTTGGGGGGAAAAGGATAGAAAAGGGGATTTTTAAAAAGGGGATTAAAAGGGGGGGTTAAACAATGGGTAACTGAATAAAAGTAAAAACGAAAATAAGTGGATCAAAAATAAAGAATACATTTTAAAAAGGGGGACTGAAAAAGGGGTGAAGATAGAGAGGCTCTAAGACTCGAAACGTTAACTCTGTCTCTCAAGATGTTCCAATGAGCGCAGTATTTTGATGACATAGAAACTCAGTGAGTTAAAAACAGAGGATTATTGTCAGTCGAGGGCATGGAATAAAACCACAGAGATAATTTAACGCGGTTGACTTGACCAAATGATATCATTGACCGTGTGTCTAAATATGAACGACCAGTATCTGTGCATTTTCGATCACAGAGTAAATACCGAAACTATCCCAACACAGATTTTACACAACTTCCATGGTCATAGTCACTCACCGGGAACACCAATGAGAGCAAGGGGCGCGTAGTATATTTTATCGGTCATTTCAAATGTTTCACACATTCTCTATGTGAAGAGACCCTCGGTGATGCAAGTAATCTCTCTGCATTAAGCTCTGAGGCGATGTATTCCCAGACCTCGAATTCATATTCTCTGGGATCGCCACAGGGATACTGATGTTGCTTGTTTTTAAGGAATTTTGTGGAAAACAGATTACAACATCGAGCCGATGGAATATGTCACAGAATCTCACAGAATGCAGAAGAGGCCCTTCGGCCCATCGAGTCTGCACCGACACGTGAGAAACACCTGACCTACCTCCCTAATCCCATTGACCAGCACTTGGCCCATAGCCTTGAATGTTATGACGTGCCAAGTGCTCATCCAGGTACTTTTTAAAGGATGTGAGGCTAACCCGCCTCCACCACCCTCCCAGGCAGCGCATTCCAGACCCTCACCACCCTCTGGGTAAAAAAGTTTTCCCTCACATTCCCCCACCTAAACCTCCTGCCCCTCACCTTGAACTTGTGTCCCCTCGTGACTGACCCTTCAACTAAGGGGAACAGCTGCTCCCTATCCACCCTGTCCATGCCCCTCATAATCTTGTACACCTCGATCAGGTCGCCCCCTAAGTCTTCACTGCTCCAACGAAAACAACCCGAGTCTATCCAACCTCTCTTCATAACTCTCTTCTCCAGCCGATACTGAACCTCCCCCACAACCAATACAGCCCCTCTACCCGTTACAACCCCTCCAACCAACAGGGACCCTCCAACCAATGCAGCCGCATCCAACTGAGGCAAACCCCCACCCCAACGCCCCCCAAACCATAATGGCTCCTGCAACAGGTACAAGCATCAAACTGACCGCAAAAGCACCTCCCACTAACTGCATAACTCAATTGATCTTCTCAAACAAATACATTCTTCAATCCAGTGCGTTACTCACCTGATCCATTACTCGAACTCAATGCAGCTGAGCACAGTGTGAAAGCAATTTGAGATACCACAGCAGCTCATCCAAGGTGTGGGGAGATGCCTGGCACAGTGCGGGCACTTATAGGGCACAGGGTGAAAGGGCACTGACTGCAGCCTGTGGGGTGAGTTTGCAGGGTCGGGGGGATATTGCTCTCCACCCTCTCTCTCTCCTTAAGCGGCTCCTTCAAACTCTCTTCTTTGAAGAAAGCGTTTGGCCCTCACCCTTAATACCTTGTTATTTGTGGTGTGTCCTTTTATGTCTTTCTCTCCCTTTACACCCCAATGAAGCGCCTTAAAAAGGGTTTCATTAGGTCAATGAGGCGGTGGTGTAGCGGCGATGGCACCAGGCTGTTTACTCCACCGGGGTACTGCTCTGGGGGCCCGGAGTGCTGCACTGTCGGAGGGTCAGTGCTGAGGGAGTGCTGCAGTGTCGGAGGGTCAGTGCTGAGGGAGTGCTGCAGTGTCGGAGGGTCAGTGCTGAGGGAGTGCTGCAGTGTCGGAGGGTCAGTGCTGAGGGAGTGCTGCACTGTCGGAGGGTCAGTACTGAGGGAGTGCTGCACTGTCGGAGGGTCAGTACTGAGGGAGTGCCACACTGTCGGAGGGTCAGTGCTGAGGGAGTGCTGCACTGTCGGAGGGTCAGTACTGAGGGAGAACTGCACTGTCGGAGGGTCAGTACTGAGGGAGTGCTGCACTGTCGGAGGGTCAGTACTGAGGGAGTGCCACACTGTCGGAGGGTCAGTGCTGAGGGAGTGCTGCACTGTCGGAGGGTCAGTACTGAGGGTGTGCTGCACTGTCGGAGGGTCAGTACTGAGGGAGTGCCACACTGTCGGAGGGTCAGTGCTGAGGGAGCGCCGCACTGTCGGAGGCTCGGTACTGAGGGAGTGCTGCACTGTCAGAGGCTCGGTACTGAGGGAGTGCTGCACTCTCCGATGGCCAATATTGAGAGGAGGCCTGCAATTTTGTAGGGGACCGAGGTTTGAATCCCACTGCGACAGATGGTGAATCTGAATTTAATATATATATATATATAAAAGAGAAAAATCTGACCATGAAACCGACGTGGGAGGGAAATCTGCCTCCTTACCCGGTCTGGGCCTACATGTGACTCCAGTCCCACAGCAACATGGTCGACTCTTAAAAATGCCCTCGAACATGCCCTTTCGAGTTGAGCCAGATCTCAAGGGCAATTAGTGACGCCCCCATCCCATGAACGAATAAAAAAAGATATATATAAATGCAAAACTGTTGGTTGTTGCAAGCAGGCAGCTGCTGGTAGGGACCTGGACCCAGTGCATCTGGGACACATGTTCTCACTTCCCGTGTGATCAAAGTATTGCAATCATTCGAACATCTTGTGAGGTTCGAAAGTTCCTTACACCAAACCTTTTCAGCTCCCAGCTGAGGAAATAAAGAGCTGATACCTCTGAGACGCTTCACCTCTCCCTCGATTGACAGTGTTCCAGGCAGCAGGGGGATGGGGGGGTGGTGGAGAAAGAGAGGCACTTCTCTGTATAAAAGGTGTCTGAGCAGCACAGTGTGTCCCAAGGTACAGCGGAGCCAAGGGAGAAACTTCAGATCATGGTCGCTCTCCTCCATCCCCGCCCCCTTTTCTCTTATAATTATATATTTCTGAAATATGTTTTTCTTTTCCCACCTATTTCTATTATTGTTTTTAAATGTATTTCCATCCATTGTTTTATCTCCACCTTTTAGCCTATTTCGACCCCTTCTCCCCCAACCCCACTCCCACTAGGGCTATCTGTACCTTGCTCGTCCTGCTTTCTACCCTTCATGTCACCATTAGCACATCCTTTAGATAATATCACCACCGTCAACACCCCTTTGTCCTTTTGTCTGTGACATCTTTGGCAATCTCCACCTATCACTGGCCTTCTATCCAGCTCTACCTGACCCACCCCCACCCCTTAAACCAGCTTATATTTCACCTCATTTCTATTTCTCTTTAGTTCTGTTGAAGGGTCACACGGACTCGAAACGTTAACTGTGCTCCTCTCCGCAGATGCTACCAGACCTGCTGAGTTTTTCCAGGTGTTTTTTTGTTTTTGTTTCAGGTTTCCAGCGCCTGCAGGATTTTGCTTTTCTCAAGGGAGAAACTTTTCTGAATCGTGGCAAAGTAGAGAAATGCAAGAGCCACCAACAACCCCCCACTCCCCCCACCCACCTCCCCTCCCCCCATCCACATCCCCCTCTCCCCCCATTCACAACCCCCCTCTCCCCCCCTCACCCCAAAATAAAGAACAACGCCAGCTCTAGCTAGAGTTCAGTTTTTGTTTTAAAGAGGTGATGGTCAAAGGAGGAATATTGGCCCCAGGAGATCAGGAGGGACACGCCGCTTGCTTGTTTTATCCAATGGGGATGATTCAGATGTCCATACCCACTTTAGGGGGCAGGGAGAGCAGTACTGACCCTTTACAAAATCGTGGTGCCCTCCCAATATTAGCCATTGGAGAGTGCGGCACTCCCTCAGTACTGACCCTCTGACAGTGCTGCACTCCCTCAGTACTGACCCTCCGACAGTGCAGCACACCCTCAGTACTGACCCTCCGACAGTGCGGCGCTCCCTCAGTACTGACCCTCTGACAGTGCAGCACTCCCTCAGTGCTGACCCTCCGACAGTGCGGCGCTCCCTCAGTACTGACCCTCCGACAGTGCGGCGCTCCCTCAGTACTGACCCCCCGACAGTGTGGCCCTCCCTCAGAGAGCTCTGATGGCAGAAGGGCCAGCCCTGGTAGAGGAACCTCAGTACCAATGCATGCACAGGGTGGGGTAATTGATGCTGCTGATTTGGAAAGAGGCCCCAACCTCACTCTAACCCCGAGACAGTGAACAGATACTAGAGAGAGAGAGGTAAAGGTTC
Source organism: Cetorhinus maximus (assembly GCF_964194155.1). Classification (NCBI taxonomy): domain Eukaryota; kingdom Metazoa; phylum Chordata; class Chondrichthyes; order Lamniformes; family Cetorhinidae; genus Cetorhinus; species Cetorhinus maximus. The sequence goes on from NW_027596340.1 coordinate 294,141, forward strand.
ATTGAATCATAAAACAAATGTGGTGTTTATATAGAGGGTGAGGAACAGAGAGAAAGAAAGAGAGAGAGAGAGAGAGTGAGAAGGAGATCATTGTCCTGGAGTTTCTGCATTGGGACTTAACTCCATGAACTGCTCATTCAGGGTTGAGGTTGCTACACACTAGGCCATGGCTGACACTGAGGGGACATCAAGATCAGGTTTCCACGTGTAGGGCGAGACAAGGACTGGGGGCAAACCATCCAAGGTCATCACATATAAATCAGACCAGGAATTCTGGAGATGCATCTGCATCCAAAGCGCGGTGAGAATGTGCAACTGTCCCCCACAGGTATCAGTTGAGGCCAATATGGTTGATGCATTGAGGATGAGGTTGATGTATTGAGGTTGAGGTTGATGTATTGAGGATGAGGTTGATACATTGAGGATGATGTTGATGTATAGAGGATGAGGTTGATGTATTGAGGATGAGGTTGATGTATTGAGGCTGAGGTTGATGTATTGAGGATGAGGCTGATGTATTGAGGCTGAGGTTGATGTATTGGGGATGAGGTAGATGTATTGAGGATGAGGTTGATGTATTGAGGATGAGGTTGATGTATTGAGGTTGAGGTTGATGTATTGAGGATGAGGTTGATGTATTGAGGATGAGGTTGATGTATTGAGGCTGAGGTTGATGTATTGAGGCTGAGGTTGATGTATTGAGGCTGAGGTTGATGCATTGAGGATGACGTTGATACATTGAGGATGATGTTGATGTATTGAGGATGAGGTTGATATATTGAGGTTGAGGTTGATGTATTGAGGATGAGGCTGATGTATTGAGGCTGAGGTTGATGTATTGGGGATGAGGTAGATGTATTGAGGATGAGGTTGATGTATCGAGGATGAGGTTGATGTATTGAGGTTGAGGTTGATGTATTGAGGATGAGGTAGATGTATTGAGGATGAGGTTGATGTATTGAGGATGAGGCTGATGTATTGAGGGTGAGGTTGATGTATTGAGGATGAGGTTGATGTATTGAGGCTGAGGTTGATGTATTGAGGATGAGGTTGATGATGAGGTTGATGCATTGAGGATGAGGTTGATGTATTGAGGCTGAGGTTGATGTATTGAGGATGAGGTTGATGTATTGAGGCTGAGGTTGATGTATTGTGGATGAGGTTGATGTATTGAGGATGAGGTTGATGCGTTGAGGCTGAGGTTGGTGTATTGAGGGTGAGGTTGATGTATTGAGGATGAGGTTGATGTATTGAGGATGAGGTTGATGTATTGAGGATGAGGTTGATGTAATGAGGCTGAGGTTGATGTGTTGAGGATGAGGTTGATGTATTGAGGATGAGGTTGATGTGTTGAGGATGAGGTTGATGTGTTGAGGCTGAGGTTGATGTATTGAGGGTGAGGTTGATGTATTGAGGATGAGGTTGATGTGTTGAGGATGAGGTTGATGTATTGAGGATGAGGTTGATGTATTGAGGATGAGGTTGATGTATTGAGGCTGAGGTTGATGTATTGAGGATGAGGTTGATGTATTGAGGATGAGGTTGATGTATTGAGGCTGAGGTTGATGTGTTGAGGATGAGGTTGATGTATTGAGGATGAGGTTGATGTATTGAGGCTGAGGTTGATGTGTTGAGGATGAGGTTGATGTATTGAGGATGAGGTAGATGTATTGAGGATGAGGTTGATGTATTGAGTATGAGGTTGATGTATTGAGGATGAGGTTGATATATTGAGGATGAGGTTGATGTATTGAGGGTGAGGTTGATGTATTGAGGATGAGGTTGATGTATTGAGGTTGAGGTTGATGTATTGAGGATGAGGTTGATGTATTGAGGATGAGGTTGATGTATTGAGGGTGAGGTTGATGTATTGAGGATGAGGTTGATGTATTGAGGATGAGGTTGATGTATTGAGGTTGAGGTTGATGTATTGAGGCTGAGGTTGATGTATTGAGGTTGAGGTTGATGTATTGAGGTTGAGGTTGGATAAACACATGAGGGAGAAAGGAACAAAAGGAGATGTTGATGGGGTGAGGTGATGAGGCCTGTGTGATGGGCCCTGGGCTTTCCCTGCTCTGTGCTGCCCTTCACCGGGTCCATGTGTGTGAGCCCGGGCCCATGTGGTTTCCCAGCCATTGCCCTCCCTCGCCAGTGACCAGACACTAATCTTTCACCGGTTTGCGGTTAGAGGAACCGCACTGAGGCCTTTTTTTTCATGCTGTTCCTGGACCTCGAGATGCTTCAGCCTTTGGGACTGAGCCCAGGACCCAGGGCAAACCTATGGGAGAGAGAAAAAGTAAGAGGGAGAGAGAAAGAGAGAGAGAGAAAGAGAGAGAGAGAAAAAAAGAAAGAAAGAAAGAGAGAAAGAGTAAGAGAGAGAGAGAAAGAGAGAGAGAGAGAGATTACTGACAAATTGTATCACTAAATCAGTGCAACATGATCGATCATATTCATGGGAGCTCAGGGGAGAGTCATTGTTGTAACAAGAGTTTTGAAAGCCTCTTCACCAATGACTCCTCAGGCAGTGAGTGATTCCCGCCACATCATATTGACATGAACTATTTCAGTATCTGAAGAGTCACAAGTGATCCTGAACATTGTATAATCATCAGCGAACACCCCCACTTCTGACCATACGTTGGAAGGTCATTGATGAAGCAGCTGAAGGTGGTTGTGCCGAGGACACTACCCTGAGGAACTCCTGCAGTGATGTCCTGGAGCTGAGATGACTGACCTCCAACAACCACAACCATCTTCCTCTGTGCTCGGTATGACTCAAACCCAGTGAAGAGCTTTTCCCCCGATTCCCATTGACTCCAGTTTTGCCAGGTCTCCTTGATGCCACACTCGCTCAAATGCTGCCTCGATGTCAAGGGCAGTCACTCTCACCTCACCTCGGGAGTTCAGCTCTTTTGTCCATGTTTGAACCAAGGCTGTAATGGGGTCAGGAGCTGAGTGACCCTGGCAGAACCCAAACTGGGCATCAGTGAGCAGGTTATTGCTAAGCAATTGCTGCCTGATAGCCCTGTGGTTGAGCCTTTTCATCACTTTACTGATCATCCAGAGTAGACTGATGGAGTGGTAATTGGCCAGTTGGATTTGTCCAAAATTTTGTGTAGAGGGCATTACGTGGGCAATTTTCCACATAGCTGGGTAGATGCCAGTGTTGTAGCTGAACTCAAACAGCTAGTCTACGGGGACAGTTTGTTCTGGAGCCCAAGTCTTCAGTGCTATTGCTGGAATATTGTCAGGGCCCATAGCCTTTGCACTATCCAGTGCCTTCAGCTGTTTCTTGATGTCACTCGGAGGGAATCGAATTGGCTGAAGACTGGCATCTGCGATGCTGGGGACCTCCGGAGGAGGCCGAGGTGGATCATCCACTCGGCGCTCCTGGCTGAAGATGATCACTAATGCCAGGGGGAGGCGATGGCGTAGTGGTGTTATCGCTGGACTAGTTAATCCAGAAGAATATCCAAGTTCATAATCCCACCACAGGCAGTTCAATAAACCAAAACCTGAAATTAGAAAAGTCTAATGATGGCCATTGTTAAAAACCCACTTGGTTCACTTTTTAAAAAAAAAATTCATTCATGGGATGTGGGTGTCACTAACTGGGCCCAGCATTTATTGCCCATTGCTAAGGGCCGCTTGTCAGGGGGCATTTTAAGAGTCAACCACTTTGCTGTGGGTCTGGAGTCACATGTAGGCCAGACCAGGTAAGGACAGCAGATTTCCTTCCCTAAAGGACATTAGTGAACCAGATGGGTTTTTTTACAACAATTGACAATGATTTAATCAGACTTTTAATTCCTGATTATTATTGAATTTAAATGTCTCCATTTGCCATGGTGGAATTCGAACTCGGGCCCCCAGAGCATTACCCTGGGTCTATGGAATAATAGTCTGTAACAATACCACTGCTGCCTCCCCTGCTCTGACCTGCATGTGACTCCAGACTCTTAAATGCCCTCTGAACAAGGGCAATTAGAGATGGGCAATAAATGCTGGCCTCCCATGAATACATTTTTCAAAAAGCTTCAGCCTTGCAGATGACACAAAGCTGGGTGGGAGGGTGAGCTGTGAGGAGGATGCAGAGATGCTTCAGTGTGATTTGGACAAGCTGAGTGAGTGGGCAAATCCATGGCAGATGCGGTATAATGTGGATAAATGTGAGGTTATCCACTTTGGTAGCAAAAACAGGAAAGCAGATTATTATCTGAATGGCTATAAATTGAGAGAGGGGAATGTGCAACGAGACTTGGGTGTCCTTGTACACCAGTCGCTGAAGGTAAGCATGCAGGTGCAGCAGGCGGTAAAGAAGGCAAATGATACGTTGGCCTTCATAGCCAGAGGATTCAAGTACAGGAACAGGGATGTCTTGCTGCAATTGCACAGGGCCTTGGTGAGACCACACCTGGAATATTGTGTGCAGTTTTGGTCTCCTTATCTGAGCAAGGATGTACTTGCTATAGAGGGAGTGCAGCGAAGGTTTACCCGACTGATTCCTGGGATGGCGGGATTGACATATGAGGAGAGATTGAGTAGATTAGGATTATATTCGCTGGAGTGCAGAAGAATGAGGGGGGATCTCATAGAAACCTATAAAATTCTAACAGGACTAGACGGGGTAGATGCAGGAAGGATTTTCCCGATGGTGGGGGAGTCCAGAACCAGGGGTCACAGTCTGAGGATATGGGGTAGACCATTTAGGACTGAGATGAGGAGAAATTTCTTCACCCAGAGAGTGGTGAGCCTGTGGAATTCGTTACCACAGAAAGTAGTTGAGACCAAAACATTGTATGTTTTCAAGAAGGAGTTAGATATAGCTCTTGGGGCGAAAGGGATCAAAGGGTATGGGGAGAAAGCGGGAGCAGGCTATGGAGTTGGATGATCAGCCATGATCATGATGAATGGCAGAGCAGACTCGAAGGGCCAAATGGCCTACTCCTGCTCCTAGTTTCTATGTTTTGCACTGGTACTGTACTCTCCTATCAACGAAAAGAGATGATGGTGTTGTGCTAATGTTGCTGGACGTATCACCCCAAGCCTGAATGCTGTCTTGCCGTATGTCCACATGGACTGCTTCAGTATCTGAGGAGTCGCGAATAGTATAACATTAATTGAATAATGGTGCACCTGGGCATTTCCTGTTGATTACAATGATTCTGAAAATATACATATTTGGAGAAGTTGGATGGATGTTCCTGAATTAAAGTCGCTGGACAAATATACTTATTCATGGGGAGACAGTCTAAGTTCAGAGAGCAGGTCCAGGGCACGGTGAAATGTCCAATTGCACAGTCACTCCATTCATGAATAAACTAACAACTGAGAGTGGGTCAGAATGGAATATTCACCCCAGAAACCCATTAACTGAATGGCTGGAGGCCTGAAGTACCGTGAGAGTTGGGCGGCGGGGTTGGGGGTGGAGGTTTAGGAGGAGGGGCATTTGGGGGGTGGTTTAGGGAAGGCTGCCAAGGTGTTTGCTGTGTTTTGGACCCATTCTATTTCTGATTGACAGATAAGTAGACACATGACAGAGATCCAGCAGGTAAGGAGCAAGCGGTGACCGCTGGGGCACTGGAAGGAACGAGGCAATATGAGTAAGGAAAGAGCAACTAGGGATGGGCAATAAATGCTGGCCCAGCCAGTGAAGCCCACATCCTGTGAACGAATAAAAAAGTAAATAAATAAAGGGCTAAAGAGCTGTAAGCAGCAGGCGAGATGTGACGGACAGCTGGATATTACATTAGTACACCGACACGGGGAGTTCAGTCCTCTGAGCCAGCCAAGAGTAAGGGGTGAATTTTCAAGGACCGGACATCAAGGTGTCTATACATGAGCCAGAGCGCACACTACAGGAAGGAGGGGGAACAGTTGACACAGTCTCTCCTCCACTATTTCTATTCTCACCTTCTCACACACTACACACACTTACACACACCCACACGCACTACACACACTCACACACACACTACATACACACACACTCACACACACACATACTACACACACACACACACACACACACATACACACACACTACACACACACACACTCACACACACCCACACACATTACACACACTCACACACACTACACACACTCACACACACTACACACACTCACACACACACTCACACACACACATACTACACACACACACACACACACCCACACGCACTACACACACTCACACACACACTACACACATACTCACACACACACTCACACTCACACATATACACACGCCACACACATACTACACACACTCACACACTACACACACACACACTACACACAGTCATACAGACTACACACTACTCACACACACTACACACACTCACACACTACACATACTCACACACACTCATACACTACACACACTCACACACACACTACACACTCACACATACGCACACACACTGCACACACTCACACACAACCACACACACTACAAACACTCACACACATACTACACACACACACACATACTCACACACACACATACACACTGCACACACTCACACTACACACACAGGCACTACACACACACACACACACTCACATATATACATACACACACTACACACACAAACACTCATACACACACTATACACACTCACACACACTACACACTACACCCACCCACATGCACACGCTACACACACTCACACACACCCACACACACTACACACAATCACTACACACACACTCACACTACACACACACACTACACACTACACACACCCACATGCACACACTACACACACTCACTCACACACACACACACACTACACACACACTACACACCCATACACTACACACACTCACACACACACTATACACACACAGTCACACACTACGCACACACTGACACACAAACATACACTACACACACACTGACACACACACACAACTCACACACACACACACTGACACACACACATACATTACACACACACTGACACACACATACACTACACACACTCACACATGCTACACACAGTCAGACACTACACACACTGACACACAAACATACACTACACACGCACTGACACACACACACAACTCACACACACACACTGACACACACAACTCACACACACACACTGACACACACACACATACACTACACACACACACACACATACACTACACACACACTGACACACAAACATACACTACACACACTGACACACACACACGACTCACACACACACACACACTGACACACACACACACACGCACACATACACTACACACACTGACACATACACACATACACTACACACACTCACACTGCACACACACACTACACACACAACACTACACACACACTCACTGACACACACACACACACACACATACACTACACACATTCACACTGCACACACTACACACACAGCACACACTCACACACACACTACACACACTACACACACACACACTCACACACACACACTACACACACTAACTACACACACACTCACACATACTACACACACTACACACACACACTCACACTACACACACTCACACACCACACACTCACACATACCCACACACATTACACACACTCACACACACTACACACACTCACACACACACACACATACACACACAAACACACTACACACACACACACTCACACATACCCACACACATTACACACACTCACACACACTACACACACTCACACACACACTCACACATACACACACACAAACACACTACACACACACACCCACACGCACTACACACACACACACACACACTACACACATACTCACACACACACTCACACATATACACACGCCACACACATACTACACACACTCACACACTACACACACTACACACAGTCATACAGACTACACACTACTCACACACACTACACACACTACACATACTCACACACACACTCATACACTACACACACACACACACACACACTACACACTCACACATACACACGCACACACTACACACACTCACACACAACCACACACACTACAAACACTCACACACACACTACACACATACTCACACACACACTCACACATATACACACGCCACACACATACTACACACACACACTACACACAGTCACACACTACACACACTGACACACAAACATGCACTACACACGCACTGACACACACACACAACTCACACACACACACTGACACACACACACACACACATACACTACACACACACTGACACACACACACACATACACTACACACACACTGACACACAAACATACACTACACACACTGACACACACACACAACTCACACACACACACTGACACACACACACATACACTACACACACACACATACACTACACACACACTGACACACAAACATACACTACACACACTGACACACACACACGACTCACACACACACACACACTGACACACACACACACATACACTACACACACTGACACACACACACATACACTACACACACTCACACTGCACACACACACACTACACACACACTACACACACACTCACTGACACACACACACACACACATACACTACACACATTCACACTGCACACACTACACACACAGCACACACTCACACACACACTACACACACACACACTCACACACACACACTACACACACTAACTACACACACACTCACACATACTACACACACTACACACACACACTCACACTACACACACTCACATACCACACACTCACACATACCCACACACATTACACACACTCACACACACTACACACACTCACACACACACTCACACATACACACACAAACACACTACACACACACACACTCACACATACCCACACACATTACACACACTCACACACACTACACACACTCACACACACACTCACACATACACACACACAAACACACTACACACACACACACACCCATACGCACTACACACACACACACACTACACACATACTCACACACACACTCACACATATACACACGCCACACACATACTACACACACTCACACACTACACACACACACACACACACTACACACAGTCATACAGACTACACACTACTCACACACACTACACATACTCACACACACACTCATACACTACACACACTCACACACACACTACACACTCACACATACACACGCACACACTACACACACTCACACACAACCACACACACTACAAACACTCACACACACACTACACACATACTCACACACACACTCACACATATACACACGCCACACACATACTACACACACACACTACACACAGTCACACACTACACACACTGACACACAAACATACACTACACACGCACTGACACACACACACAACTCACACACACACACTGACACACACACACACACACACACTACACACACACTGACACACACACACACATACACTACACACACACTGACACACAAACATACACTACACACACTGACACACACACACACACATACACTACACACACACTGCACACACACACACTACACACACAACACACACACACACACAACACACACATACACTACACACACACTGACACACACACACACTCACACACACACACTACACACACACTGACACACACACAACTCACACACACACACACACACTGACACACACACATACACTACACACACTGACACACACACACACACATACACTACACACACTCACACTGCACACACACACACTACACACACAACACACACACACACAACACACACATACACTACACACACACTGACACACTCACACACACTCACACACACACACTCACACACACACTACACACACTACACACACATACACTACACACACACTGACACACACACACACTCACAGACACTCACACACAGGCAGACATCTTGGTCAAAAGGCAGTGGGCTCAGATAGGGCTGGGAGGATGTCCCTTCCTTGTTCCAATGTTAGCTGATATCATTAAAGGTTCCCTCCCTTCAGCTCCTGTCCTTCCCTTTAAACCTCCCTCGTCACAAACTATCATCCAAAACAGAAAGAATGCCGGCCTCTCCAATCCTGACAGCTCCCACCCCACCTTGGAGCTCCTTTTCCCCCCAATGCCCCAAAGCATGTTGCCGCCTCCCAAGCTTGTCTCTCCGGAGCTCCGGGTTTGGATGTCTGAAATCCGGTGTCCACTCCGGCCGTATTCCCGACAGGAACGCACTCAGGGCATCTGTGCTTTGCTGAGCTTCGTGCTTTTCCCACCGGGCTGGGTATTGGTGTGGGAGGGCGGAAGGATTTTTATGCTGAATATCACGCCGTTAAATCACATCGTGTACACCCTCGCCATAGCATTGTGTACACCCTTTCTGTGACACTGTGTGCTCCCTTTCCGTGGCTTTATGTAAACCTTTTCCATGACATTATGTACACCCTTTCCAAAGCATCGTGTACACCTGTTCCATAGCATTGTGTACACCCTTTCCATGACATTGTGTACTCCCTTTCCGCGACACTGTGTGCTCCCTTTCCGTGGCATTGTGTACACCCTTTCCGTGGCATTGTGTACACTCTTTCCATGGCTATTACGTCCTGGAGGTGGGATTGGGCTTTAGGCTCAGAGACAGCAGTGCTACCACCTGAACCACAATGTCAGCCCCAATAACATCATGCGAGGAGTGTAATAAATGCCCATCCCCATGTTGCTAGATGAAAATTCAGAGTCAGTGTGTGACTGGCATCAAATGTAAGCCACGCCTGTTCATTCAGAGCATTCTTCCACTGGTTTGCTTTCTATAGCACACAGTCATCAACCGTGATCCTACTTCACTCAAATTGCTTTTACTTTACTCCTTAGATCTTGTGTAAGATCTGCAAAAACCACCTCTATGGCAGTGAATCCACCGATTAGAACATCAGGGCAAATCTTTCTCTCCTGAAATCCTCCTTTCCAGCAATTCAGCAATTAAGGGATTCACAACCAGTTGTCGACCAACCTCTGGGTGCCACGTGCACTTTTCATGGGGAACAGCAAAGAATCCTCGGGGATCTCCCGGAACTGTCAGTGATCTCCCTGTACTGACCTCTCTGCACACAGTCTGTCCTTGACAATCTCACACTCTCCTCCTGGAAATAAAGGAATTAGTGGCACAAATAGAGGTTAATGGGTATGATCTTATAACCATTACGGAGGCATGGTTACAAGGAGATCAAAGCTGGGATCTAAATATTCAGGGGTGTACGACTTTTCAGGCAGGAATGAAAGGGTGGTGGGGTAGCTTTGTTAGTACGAGATGGACTAAGTGTGATGGCAAGAAAGGATCTTGGATCGGAAGATGTGGAATCCATATGGATGGAGGTAAGTAATAACAAGGAGAAGAAGACACTGGTGGGAGTAGTCTATAGGCCCCCTGACAGTAGCTATACTGTAGGGCAGAGGATAAATCAGGATATAATGAGGGCATGTAAAAAAAGGGCAGCACATTAATCATGGGTGACTTTAATCTTCATGTAGATTGGGAAAATGAAATTGGCAGAGGTAGCCATGAGGAAGAGTTCATAGAGTGTATTCGGGACAGTTTCTTAGAACAATATGTTGTGAATCCAACCAGGGATCAGGCTATTTTGGATCTGGCAATGTGTAATGAGGCAGGTTCAATAAATGATCTCAGGGTAAAGGATCCCCTAGGAAACAGTGACCAAAATATGGTAGCATTCAGCTTGAGAGTGAGAAAGTTGGGTTGGAAACAACTGTGCTAAACCTAAATAAGGGTAATTACGATGGAATGAGGGCAGCGTTGGCTGGAGTGGACTGGGAAAGGAGTTTAGCAGAAAAGATGGTTGAAGAACAATGGCTGGCGTTTAAGAAAATAGTTCATGACTCTCAACAATGATGTATCCCAATGAGGAAGAAGGATTCAAGGAAGGGAATAAACCAACCTTGGTTAACTAAGGAAGTTAAGGACAGTATCAAATTGAAAGAAAAAACATGCCATGTGGCAAAGATTAGTGGTAAGCCAGAGGATTGGGAAAGTTTTAAAAACCAACAAAAGATGACCAAAAAAAATAATAAAGAGGGAGAAAATAAACTTTGAGGGTAAACTAGCAATTAATATAAAAATGGGCAGTAAGAGCTTGTTTAAATATATAAAAAGGAAGAGAGAGGCCAAAGTGAACACGGGCTCCTTAGAGAATGAGGCTGGGGAAATAATAATGGGGAACCAGGAAATAGCAGAGGAGTTGAATAAATACTTTGCTTCAGTTTTCATGGTAGAATATACTAGTAGCATTCCAAAAATACTAAATAGTCAAGGGGCAAAAGGGTGGGGCAGGGGATGGCGAGGAAATAAATACAATAACTATCACTAGAGAAAAAGTACTAGGGAAACTAATGGGGCTAAAAGTCGATAAGACCCCTGGACCTGATGGGCTGCATCCTAGGACATTAAAGGAAGTAGCTACAGAGAAAGTGGATGCACTGGTAGTAATCTTCCAAGAATCCTAAGATTCTGGAAAAGTCACAGAGGATTGAAGAACCATCAATGTAACACCCTTATTCAAAAAGGGAGGGAGTCAAAACACAGGTAACTATAGGCCAGTTACCTTAACATCTGTCATTGGGAAAATGTTGGAGTCTATTATAAAGGATGTAAGAGCAGAGCATTTAGAAATGCATAATCTAATCAAGCAGAGTCAGCATGGCCACATGAAGGGGAAATCATGCCTAACAAATTTATTATAATTCTTTGAGGAGGTAACAATCAGGATAGATAAAGGGGAACCAGTAGATGTAATATATTTGGATTTCCAAAAGGCATTCGATAAGGCACCACACATAAGGCTACTTAATAAGGTAAGAGCCCATGGTTTTGGGGCTACTATAATAGCATGGATAGAGGATTGGCTAACTAATAGAAGGCAGAGAGATGGGATCGGGGGGCGCATTTTCAGGATGGCAACCTGTAACTAGTGGAGTGCCACAGGGATCAGTGCTGGGCCTCAATTATTTACAATATATATTAATGACTTAGGTGAGGGAAGTGAATGTACAATCGCCAAGTTTGCGGGTGACACAAAGGCAAGTGGTGGGGCTGACATGAGGGCCAGGGTTTTCCGGCCCTGTTGTGGGTGGGACCCGCTGTGGGCGAGGCAGCGCCAAAGCAAGAAGTCCATTGACTTGCAGCAGAACCGGAACATCCTGGTGGCGGGGGGGTGTGGAAATTCCCGCCCAAGGAGTCTACAGAGGGATATAGACAGGTTAAGTGAGCGGGCAGAAAACTTGGAAGAAGGAATATCATGTGGGAAAACGTGAGGTTATGCACTTTGGCAGGAAGAATAGAGGAGCTGAATGTTATTTAAATGGATAAAGGCTGCAGAAAGCTGCAGCACAGAGGGATTTGGGGGTCCTCGTGCATGAATCCCAAAAAGCTAACATACAAGTTGAGCAGGTAATAGGGAAGGCGAGTGGAATGTTGGCCTTTATTTCAAAGGGAATGGAGTATAAAAATAGGGAAGTCTTGCTAAAACTATACAAGGCACGAGTTAAACCACACCTAGAATACGGTGAACAGTTTTTGTCCCCTTACCTAAGGGCAGATATACTGGCATTGGAGGCAGTCCAGAGAAGGTTCACTAAGTTGACCCCGGGTATGGAGGGATTTTCTTATGAGGAGAGGTTGAGTAGGTTGGGCCTGTACTCATTGGAGTTTAGAAGAATGAGAAGCCACCTTACTGAAACATATAAGATTCTTAGGGAGCTTGACAGGGTAGATGCTGAGAGGTTGTTTTCCCTTGTGGGAGAGTCTAGGACCAGGGGCATAATCTCAGAGTAAGGGGACACCCATTTAAAACAGAGATGAGGAGGAATTTCTTCTCTCAGAGGGTAGTGAATCTGTGGAATTCTTTACTGCAGTGGGCTGTAGAGGCTGGGTCATTAAGTATATTCAAGGATGAGATAGACAGATTTTTAATCAGTCAGGGAATAAAGGGTTATATAGGGAAAAGACAGGATAGCAGAGTTGAGGATTATCAGATCAGCCATGATCTCATTGAATGGTGGAGCAGAGTCGATGGGCTGAATGGCCTACTTCTGCTTCAGTACTGGGTGACTCGTTAAAGGCAAGGTTTAGTGGGCCTTACAGGATTGAAAAGAAATTGATTGAAGATCATTCTTCAATAAATACTCCAGATGGAAGAAAGATGCAGAGGGTGGGTCATGTAAACATGCTCAAAAAGTACTTTGACAGGGAAGAGGACCAAAAGGAGATGTCAGTGGTGGTAGATAATGAGAAAGAGGGAGAAGTGCAGGGTTCTGAAATTGATTTTCCTCTAATCAAATTGGAAAATGAGGGGGTATTTGAAGTTTTAAATGTAATATTGAGTTACCCTCCAGACAAGAATCAAACTGATTTGGGGATGCTATTGCGGCCACACAAAGATATTTGGAGGAATAAACTGGGAAGGACAAGTTGAGCCATACACGATGTAGGTGTAGAAGTTTCATTTTTGATAAGGCAACACCCTAATCGATTAAATCCGGTAAAGTTATCACAGGCACAGAAAGAAATTGTGTGCACGTTTCAAAATGATATCATTGGGTCTAGTTGCAGTTACCTGAGTTCGCCCATTGTACTGATACCAAAACCGGATAGAACTCAAAGACCGTGTGTGTGGACTGTCAAAATGTGAATGCAGTGACAAAATCAGATTCATATCCTATACTATGGTTGGAAGATTGCATTGAGAAAGTGTGACAATCACAAAATCTATCACAAAGATTGACTTGCTAAGAGGATATTGGCAAATACCGTTATCGGAGAGGGCAAAGGAGATATCGGCTTTTGTGAAGCCGCATGGACTACATCAGTTTAAAGTCATGCCGTTTGGTATGAAAAATGCACCCACAAAATTTCAAAGACTGACGAGCAAAGTAATTGCGGGTCTGGGCAATTGTGCTGTGTCTATTGACGACTTGATCGTTTTCAGTCAGACAAGGGAGGAGCATTTACAACATCTGGGAGAATTATTTACTCGATTACAAGAAGCCAATTTGGTGGTGAACTTGGCTAAAAGTGAATTTGCAGCAGTGCAAGTTGCGTAGCTATTGGACGTGGTAAGGTGACTCCGAGAGATGTGGAAGTCAAGGCTACCGTGGATTCCCCCCGTGCCTACAACAAAACGAGAAGTTTTGAGATTTCTGGGCATGAGTGAGTTTTAATGGAAATTTGTACCAAATTTTAGCCAAGTGGTTGCTCCACTGACTGAACTATTCAAAAAGAACAAATAGTATCAAAGGACACTGGCGTGTCAGAAGGCATTTGATCGTTTGAAAACTGTATTAACTATGACACCAGTTTTGACCATACCCAATTACGCCAAGCAATTTAAGTTGGCTGTTGATGCAAGCGATAGAGGCATTAGGGCTGTCCTGTTACTGGAAGATGACACTGGAATTGAAAGACCGATGGGGGTATTTTTCACGGAAGTTGTATGTGCAACAGGGAAGATATTCAATGATCAAAAAGGAGACTTTGGGTCTGGTGTTAGCATTGCAGCATTTTGAAACTTACGTTGCAAACAATTCATCAGAAACAATTATTTATACAGACCACAATCCTTTAAAGTTTTTGGGCAAATTTCGGGATAAGAGTGCAGGGCTACTCAGGTGGAGTTTTTTACCGCAGCCATTTAATATTTTGCGCGTGCAACATAATGTGGAGAAATGTGAATTGTCCACTTTGGTAGGAAAGAGGGGGTATTTTTTAACAAGTTTGAAAGTGAGAAATGTTCTTTTGAAGGGCAACAGAGGAATTGTGGGACATGAGAATGCATGTCCACAGGTCCCTGAAGATGACGAGTCAAGTCAATAAGCTAGCTGAGGTGCTGTGAGGGATCATTTCCTTTACTGACCGAAGAATAGGAGACGAGGGCAGGGAGGTTAGGCCAGAACTGTTTAGGACATAGGCTAACCTGCAGCGAGAGTACTGCAGACAGTTCTGGCCTCCACTTCACAGGATGGATATGATCACACTCGAGAGGGTGAAGGCATGGACAGGATTGTGGAATTTTGGTTATGAGGAAATGTTGGAAAGGAAGGAATTGTTTCTTTGAAACAGAGGAAGCTGAGTGGGCATTTAATTGATGCATATACGGTTAAGAGGGGGACTTGATAGAGCGGATAGGAAGGACCTATCTCCCCTGAGAAAAATCAATACTAGGGGGCACAAGTTTAATGCAATGTTACGGCCAGGAGGATGAGAAGGGAATTGAGGAAGATGTTTTTTGCCCAGAACTCGGGGGGTCTGGAACTCACTGCCTGAAATGGTGGCAAAGACAGCGACCCTCACGATACACAAGAAGCTATTGGACGTGCACTTTAAGTGCCATGAGTGACAGGGGATACACACCAAGAGCTGAAGGTAGGGTTGGGCCGAATAGCTTGGCCGATGGCACCGATACGAGGGGCCGAATGGCCTCCACCTGTGCCATAAATCCCTGTGATTCTACGATTCTCCCTCTCCCACGTTCTCGGGACGGAGGTTGATATTTCAACTCATTTCGGTCAAAAGTAAGAAACATACCTGTGAATCATTGATCATTATGAGCTATTTATTTCAACAGGTTTTACCTCTCACTGGACATCCTGTCACCAGATACAGTGAACGTTTCACAGGCGAATTCTGCTGCTCAGAGTTGGAAAGGGTGCCGTCTGATAATTGGCCACGAAAATGTTCGGAGGGAATTGAAAGGGCTTTTTAAAGGGTAAGTCTGGCGGCGGCTGCGAAGTCAGTGGGCAGCACGCTCAACGCTGAGTCGGGAGCTTATAGGTTGTAGCCCCACTCAAGGGATTTAAGCCTGGAATCCAGGCTGAAACTCCCCTTGCCAGTGCAAGGGGGAGAGCACCGCACTGCCTAGGCAGTCGGTATTGAGGCAGTGCAGCGCAGTGGGAGGCCCAGCACTGAATGAGCGCTGCATGAGCCTATATCGGCTGTTCGGGATTTCAATGGGCCTTTCACAATAGCCATCAACGCCAGTGACATAGGTACAGGGAGCAGAGCTGTTGCAAGAGGATGACACTGGAGTGCAGCATCCAGTTGGTTTCATCGAGAAAACTTAACGCGTGCCAACAAAAATATACCACGCTCCAGGAGGAACTGTTCAGCCTTGTTTTTTAGTTCTTCACCATATTGAAGTGTGTGCATTTCAAATAATCCAGGAGAGATATGAATTAATGCTCGTAAAACCCTTGGTGTTTTTCGAAAAGCTTTGCCTGATGAATCTTTGGCTGTCTCACTGAGGTTTAAACGCTGCAGCCCTTTGAGTTAAAAATTGAGCATAATGCCGGGGGAGAAATCGTTGTGGCAGATGCTCTATCCAGGGTTTAAAGGGCGGAGGAGAAAATGCAGCTTCAGAGGTTTGATAACTCTATAGCGTTTATATTCTGCTGATCCTACTTGTTACATGTACTGCCTTTCGTTTTGGTTAAAGGTTTGTGACTTTTTAATGTGATAGGTGTGATTGCACAACAAAGCAGAAAGGTTATCTGGAATGAGCTACTTGTCAAAAGTTTATGGTCCTAAATATTTATAAGAGAGTGTAAAGCCATTGTTAAAGAAACCTTCACTGCAGTGACTAATAATGTTAGATGCTGATCTTGTGGTGACCATTACCAGATCAGCAATAATATTTTGATAAGTCCAATATACTGAATTATCTCTGAACTTTGATTCCATTTGTTCAACTGAAAATGAACTTCTGTTTATTATGCACAGTGTCTCTAATTTGCAGAGTTATTAGTTTTATTGGGGTGTCGTGTACTGTTGAATCAGATCTCAGTGGGGGGGAAAACTCTCCGAGGGAAGGGTTACGAGGAGTATAGATTGCTGTAGAATTGTACTGAGTGTGGGTCACTAGCCGGGGTGCACCCATGACCTCAATGGCCAGGTATCACTGGGAGCATCTGTCACTGTAGAATTGTACTGAGTGTGGGTCACTAGCCGGGTGCACCCATGACCTCAATGGCCAGGTATCACTGGGAGCATCTGTCACTGTAGAATTGTATTGAGTGTGGGCCACTAGTGAGGCACCTAACCCCACTGGCTGTATATTATTGAAAGGACCTGTCATTGTAGAATTATACTGAGTGTGGGTCATTCACTAGAATGAACCAATATAGATGTATTGTGAAATTGTTCAAATTGTTGATTGCTCCATTCCATGGAAATAAGTTTGGGTCCACCAAATGTAATAGACCCCAATGATTTTTGCTGGTGTTTGCTGGTAATCAGTGAAGTGAGATGTATTGATGTAGCTCAGTTTGCTATTGAAACGCTCCAACAGAAACAGATGTTAACTGTCAGTAAATAGTTAAACAGCAGGACAGCGCTGTGGCAGTATTCAGTTATCCATAACTCTGAGTATCGTTTATTTAAACACTATATTTGTTTTAGTTTTGATTAATGCCCTTCTAGTTATTGAATGGTCTACTTCTGTAATTGATTAAGCTTTGACAGGTCAATTCTTATCTATGAATCAGCACCTCTAGACATATAAACATGTGACAGTCTCTGCCTTTGACTCAGTGAGATGTGTTCCTGTCACAAGAAACACCCATAACTGAGGAACATACATATTGGGTTTTCATAATACAGAGATCAGAACAAATAACATTAATAAGCTTTTAATAATGAAATAAATAGTGCATTTAATCAATAAGACACTGCAACATCTGCTATTATTATTAGTGATGGCTGTCGCTGATTAATACAGAAAACATGACATAGATTTTGCACCACAGAACCTGCCATTCAGCCCGACAGGTTCCTCCTATACCTCTTCCTCCAACCCTATCGGGAGTGAAACAGAAAATTTCATTGATGGCGTTTCCAATTTCCCCCCTTCTCTCCCCTACACCTGGTTGAGACCTGATTCTTCCCTTTCCCAGACTTCTCTGTCTCCATTTCCGTGGATACCCTCTGGGTCTCCGTCTCTGGTTCTGAACGCTCTGTCCTCAGCAAAGCCCCCAGCATCATCCTCTTACACCCCAGCTCATTTAGAACTCAGCGTGATGCAGCCTCCACCTCCCATCGCCTCCACCTTCCGCACCCGCTTTTTTGGCCAGGGTCTTCCCCCTCTTAGCAGACCCCTCTTTATCAGTCTTGTCTTTAACAAAAACTTTCCCTTCTACTTGACACACAAACCTGGAGAAATAATTGACAATGTAGCATGGGGGCTGTTATATGAGGCCTGGCTACTCTGCTGAGCCTGGAAGGATGGGATTTGATTGGGGTTTGACACACTTCTAACCCCGTTGTTGCCTTTCACTTTAATTCCGCTGCTCAACGCTCTGACCGTCAGACACACTTTAGTGGCCAGTCGAGTCCGTAAGGGACTTTGGGGTCAGAGCAAGGGGGAGAATGGCAGTGACCCAGAGGTGGAGAGGAGGAGGAGGTCTGTGATTTTACTTTTTGCTATATCTTGCAGCTTCATACTTCTGTGGTCGATAACTGTTATGGATTTCATTCCAGGGACAGAGCCCCTGCACATCACGGCTTCGGTAATATTGCTTTAACAAGTCGGATTAATGCTGGTGAACTTAAATTGCTGCGAAACACATTTATTTGTGGGGTGACTCGGTCCAAATTCAGAGAACAGGTCGAGATCGCAGTGAAAAATCTTGTGGCATCAATTGTTCAATTAATGGACAAACATGCCAAGAGCATCCCAGAGGATTGTCCTAGTGTTGCCAGCCCATGACAGTAAGTGCTATAAACCTCCACACTTCCATCAACTGAACGGCACCAGGAGTCTCTGGGGATCTGAAAATATACCCAGCAGTTGAGACAGCTCCAGTGCGTTCAGTACACAGCACAACTTCAGATTGATAGTTGCAACATTCTGAACTCTTCGGAATATAAGTCCATTCTCACAGTCTCTACTCAAAGATCAAGCCCCTCATATTCCATCCTTACTTTTAAAAGGGAGTTGGTTAAGTCGCTGAGGGTTTAGAACATACAGGATTTGACAGACATTGTCCACATGCACAAACACATTAGACGAGTCAAGCAACAGCCTTATACAGTCATACTCATGGAACCATGCCTTACAAACAAGGTCACAGACACCACCATCACCATCCCTGGATATGTCCTTGCCCACCAGCAGGACTGACCCAGCAGAAGTGGCGGCACAGTGGTATAGAGTCAGTTGGGGGCTGCCCTGGGAGTCCTCAACATCGACTCCGGACCCCATGAAGTCTCATGGCATCAGGTCAAATGTGCGCAAGGAAACCTCCTGCTGATTACCACGTATCACCCTCCCTCAGCTGATGAATCAGTGCTCCTCCATGTTGAACACCACTTGGAGGAAGCACTGAGGGTGGCAAGGATGCAGAATGTGCTCTGGGTGGGGAACTTCAATGTCCATCACCAAGAGTGGCTCGGTAACACCACTATTGACTGAGCTGGCTGAGGCCTAAAGGACATAGCTGCTAGACTGGGTCTGCGGCAGGTGGTGATGGAAACAATAAGAGGTAAAAACATTCCTGACCTCCTCCTCATGAACCTGCCTGCCGCAGATGCATCTGCCCACGACAGTATCGGTAGTAGTAATTACTGCAGAGTTCTTGTGGAGACACAGTCCCATCTTCACATTGAGGATACCCTCCATCGTCCATTACCGTGGCACTACCACCGTGCTAAACGGGATAGATTTGGAACAGGTCTAGCAACTCATGACTGGGCATCCATGAGGTGCTGTGGGCCATCAGCAACAGCAAAATTGGACTCAACCACATGTAACCTTGACCATACCAACCAAGCCAGGGACTATCCCTGGTTCAATGAAGAGTGCAGGAGGGCATGCCAAGAGCAGCACCAGACAGACCTAGAAATGAGGTGTCAACCTGGTGATGCTATAACACAGGGCTACTTGCGTACCAAACAGCATAAGCAGCAAGCAATAGACAGAGCTAAGAGATCCTATGACCAACGGATCAGATCTAAGCTCTACAGTCCTGCCACATCAGGTTGTGAATGGTGGTGGACAATTAAACAACTCACTGGAGGAGGAGGCTCCACAAATATCCCCATCCTCAATGATGGAGGAGCCCAGCACATCAGTGCAAAAGACAAGGCTGAAGCATTTTATAACAATCTTCAGCCAGGAGGGCCGAGTGAATGATCCATCTCAGCCTTCTCCGGAGGTCCCCAGCATCACAGATGCTAGTCTTCAGCCAATTCGATTCACTCCATGTGACATCAAAAAAATAGCTGAAGGCACTGGATACTGCAAAGGCTATGGCTCCTGACAACATTCCAGCAATAGTACTGAAGACTTGTGCTCCAGAACTTGCTGCGCTCCTAGCTAAGCTGTTCCAGTACAGCTACAGCACTGGCATCTACCTGGCTATGTGGAAAATTGCCCAGGTATGTCCTGTACACAAAAAGCAGGGCAAATCCAACCCAGCCAATTCCAGCCCCATCAGTCTACCCTCCATCATCAGTAAAGTGATGGAAAAGGTCATCAACAGAGCAATCAAGCAGCACTTGCTTAGCAATAACTTGCTCACCAAATGCCCAGTTTGAGTTCCATCAGGGTCACTCAGCTCCTGACCTCTTTACAGCCTTGGTTCAAACATAGACAAAAGAGCTGAACTCCCGAGGTGAGGTGAGAGCAACTGCCCTTGACATCAAATGTGGCATCAAGGAGCCCTGGCAAAACTGGAGTCAATGGGAATCAGGGGGGAAACTCTGGTTGGAGTCATACCGAGCACAAAGGAAGATGGTTGTGGTTGTTGGAGATCAATCATCTCAGATGCAGTACAACATTGCATAGGCTCCTCGGTAGTGTCCTCGGCCCAACCACCTTCAGCTGCTTCATCAATGACCTTTCTTCCATCATAAGGCTAGAAGTGGGAATGTTCGCTGATGATTACACAATGTTCAGCGCCATTCGCGACTCCTCAGATACTGAAGCAGTCCATGTCCAAATGCAGCAAGGCCTGGACAATATTCAGGCTTGGGCTGACGAGTTTCATGCAATGACCATCTCCAAGAGAGAATCCAACCATCGCCCCTTGACATTCAATGGCATTACCATCGCTGAATCCCACTATCAAAATTCTGGTGGTTACCATTGTAAAGGAAATATCATTTCCCCTCCCCCCAATATTACTGTGGGATACTTTAAAGCAGGCTTGTGGGGGCTGCGTGTGTGCACGTTTCCGTTTGTGTGACTAATTTAATTAAACTAAAGTTAGTCGTACTTCAAGGTTTGAATCATCAAAAGGGTTAAGTATAAAAACAGGCATTTTGATATTGAAATGGATGAGCTAAGTAAGATAGGTAAATAGGTTCAAGCTACCCTTTGCATTTGTAGATAAGTTGACAGACTGTTTGAATCTCAAAGGGACATGATGAAATGTTTCTTTTTCCCGAAAGTGCTGGCCATAGCACAACATGAAAGATTGTTGTATTCTGGGGAAGGTAACTTCCAAAGAAAGGGTGAAACAATGGGATTTACAGATCTAAAGGGGGAAAATATATTTAAAGAAAAATGGAAGGCTGTTTGGGGAATGGCCATGTGAGATCTTGAAAGGTGGACTGTTTGAAACAGACCTGTGAAAAAGCAGCCCCAAGCCAGCCCAGAGGAGCGTTTCTTTGTTCCAGAGGGCAAGGTTTTGTTCAAAGCCTTGGAATTCCATTGTCAAGTGAGAGGGAGGGGGAAGCTTGTGAAACACCTCCCTTATAGCAACAGTGGGTGCTTGTGGTAATATTCCTGGATGTTTTATAGATTAAGAATCTATTTCGACTTTTGGCTGAAAGGGGTGTGTAGTTGGGAGTCTAGTTAAATAGAAATCTTTTGGGAACTGTTACAAGGCTAAGTTTAGCTGTGTAACTGTAATCTTGTGTGTTTAACTTCTTTCTTTGTTAATAAATGTTTAATTTCATCTTTAAAATCTCCAGAAGTGGACTGTTTATTTCTAACTTCAGTGCACAAACCTTCTCGTAATAAATACAAATTGTAAAATTGTTGCGATAGCATGGCCAGGTTTCCTTCTGGGATTTGGTCAGCCTGGCAAATGCCACCTGCCATATCATAATACCATTAATCAAAAACTGAATTGGACTAGCCCTATAAATACTGTGGCTACAAGACCAGGTCAGAGGCTGGGAAATCCTGCAGCGAGTAACTCACCTCCTGACTCCCCAAAGCGTGTCCACCATTTACAAGGCACAAGTCAGGAGTGTGATGGATACTCTCCACTTGCCTGGATGGGGGCAGATCCCACAGCACTCAAGAAGCTGGATACTGTCCAGGACAAAGCAGCCCCGCTTGATCGATACCCCATTCACAAACACTCACTCCCTCCACCACCGATGCACAGTAGCAGCAGTGTGTGTACCATCTACAAGATGCACTGCAGCAACTCACCAAGGCTCCTTAGACAGCACTTTCCAAACCCACAACCGCTACCATCTAGAAGGACAAGGGCAGCAGACACATGGGAACACCACCACCTGGAAGTTCCCCTCCAGGCCACTCACCATCCTGAGTTGGAAATATATCGGCCTTTTCTTCACTGCGGCTGGGGGGAAATCCTGGAACTCCCTCCCTAACAGCACTGTGGGTGTGCCTACACCACTTGGGCTGCAGCGGTTCAAGAAGGCAGCTCACCCACCACCTTCTCAAGGGGCAATTAGGGAGAGGCAATAAATGCTGGCCTAGCCACATCCCATGAATGAATAAAACACACACACACTAAACCTCTAACTGATATGTGCGTGTGAGAGAGAAAGACATGGCTGTGTTCAACACAGTGAAGTATTTTCTCTGGAGTCTGCTTGATAGGGTGTTTTCATTTTTGTGAATAACCATTTTTATTGAATTAGATGCTGGAAAAAATATTGTTAGATTGCAGATTGTCCGATTGGAGACCTACCCTCACGGCGAGAAGATAGTTCAGAAAGTTCAGTGCAACATTGCAGTCTCCTCCTACAGAATTTAAATAAAACAGACCACTCCACCTTTTCTAGAAAAGATAGCAAGGGCCTTTGTGTGAGGGACATTATCCCTTATGCACCAGGAGGACTGGGCTCCCCTCCTTCCCTTAACTGCCCTGAATTGTCAATAACTTCCAGTTCCCTTCATGCAGTCTCTAACATCTGCTCAGCTCAGAGATCTGGGCAGTGAATTGCAGGAGCACTGACTGCCAGGTCTTGGTGGGCGGGGGAAGAGGCTGACCGACCAGAATGGTTAACGGGGGAGGGGGTGGATGGTAAAGGGGCTCCAGTGAAGGTGAAGAGACTGGAGAAGCTGGGACTGTTCCCCTCAGGCCGGAGAAGGTTACGGGAAGATTGAATAGAGGCGTCCTGGATCAGGCAGGGTTTTGACAGAGGTAAATAAGAAGGAACAGTTTCCAGTCTGTAACAAGAGGAAACAGATTTATGATAACTGGCGAATGAATCAGAGGTGTCATGAGGAAAATTTTCTTCACGCAGCGAGTTGCTGTGATCTGGAATGCGCTGCTTGAAAGAGCAATGGGAGCCCATTCCATTGTAACTTTCAAAATGAAACGGGATAAATGTTTGAAGGCACGAGTTTCACAGGACTACAGGGTTGGGACAGACTGGATAGTCCTTTTAACTGTAGCCGGCTAGATGTGCTCCTGTTCTGTATCGTTCTATGATCACAATGCCAGGTGTTATTGTGTTGAACCACAACACCGCCAGGCAGCCACTTGCAGACTCAGTCTGATGGACGGAAATGTAGCAGGGAGGAGGAGTTTGGGGGACCGGTTTCAGGTCATGCAGAATGATCCTGATCAGCAAAGTCACACGTGCAGCAACTCCCATCTCCTCGACCAGCTTTCAAACCAGTGCTCGTCTTAAGAGTGTCAAGAGGCAGTGTGGGGGGTGTGGAGAGAGAATAGCCATAACCGTATTAAATAGAGGGATGTGGGTTCCTTGTCCTGAACTTCTTAATTCCTTGCCCAATGCTCCCGGGACCTCTAATTCCCAGGTTCACTGTTTCAAATGCAGGAGAACCTTTTAACTTAAATGACAGATTTACAGACAGCCGACAGTTACTGAAGACGATATATTATTTGTCTTTATCCAACGCAAAGGGCCACCTTGACCTCCGGGGTGTGCTGTACTTTCTACCTTGAAGTCTGGAGGGCAAGTGACTCATCAGGGATCTTGCAGCGGCGAGTTTCAATGGTGAATTGCAGAGTGCCTCTGGTACGTTACTAAAAGGATTAACACGGTGATAGTTTACACTTTTATTTGGCTCTGCACAGCTTCACACAGCAGCCTCCGAAGCAAAGCTCCACCCACCCAGCACATTCTCCAGTCGCTCTTCAATCTCCAGCACAGTTACACACACACAACACAGCTGCAGCCCCCAGCACAGCTGCAAACTCCAGAACAGCACCATCTCATACACCCAGGACACATCTCCAGCAAGCAGCCCAACAGCCCAGCTCCAACCCCAGCACAGCCCCAACCCCAGCACAGCCCCAACCCCAGCACAGCAACTCCCACACATTCAAACCTATACTTCCAGAACATCACCACCCTGTACCCCAGCACAACCCCAGCCCCAGCCCCAGCTCCAACCCCAGCTCAGCCCCAGCTCCAACCCCAGCACAGCCCCAGCCCCAGCCCCAGCTCCAACCCCAGCCCCAGCCCCAGCTCCAACCCCAGCACAACCCCAGCCCCAGCCCCAGGTCCAACCCCAGCCCCAGCCCCAGCTCCAACCCCAGCACAGCCCCAACCCCAGCACAGCAACTCCCCCACACTCAAACCTATACTTCCAGAACATCACCACCCTGTACCCCAGCACAACCCCAGCCCCAGCCCCAACCCCAGCACAGCCCCAACCCAGCACAGGCAACTCCCCCACACTCAAACCTATACTTCCAGAACATCACCACCCTGTACCCCAGCACAACCCCAGCCCCAGCCCCAACCCCAGCACAGCCCCAACCCAGCACAGGCAACTCCCCCACACTCAAACCTATACTTCCAGAACATCACCACCCTGTACCCCAGCACAACCCCAGCCCCAGCCCCAACCCCAGCACAGCTCCAACCCCAGCCCCAGCACAACCCCAGCACAGCTCCAACCCCAGCACAGCTCCAACCCCAGCCCCAGCACAACCCCAGCACAGCTCCAACCCCAGCTCCAACCCCTGCACAGCTCCAATCCCAGCACAGCCCCAACCCCAGCACAGCAACTCCCCGACATTCAAACCTGTACTTCCAGAACATCACCACCCTGTACCCCAGCACAACCCCAACCCCAGCCCCAGCACAACCCCAGCCCCAGCCCCAACCCCAGCACAGCTCCAACCCCAGCCCCAGCACAACCCCAGCACAGCTCCAACCCCAGCACAGCTCCAACCCCAGCCCCAGCACAACCCCAGCACAGCTCCAACCCCAGCTCCAACCCCTGCACAGCTCCAATCCCAGCACAGCCCCAACCCCAGCACAGCAACTCCCCGACATTCAAACCTGTACTTCCAGAACATCACCACCCTGTACCCCAGCACAACCCCAACCCCAGCACAACCCCAGCCCCAGCCCCAACCCCAGCACAGCTCCAACCCCAGCCCCAGCACAACCCCAGCACAGCTCCA
The DNA here is from genome assembly GCF_964194155.1 of Cetorhinus maximus. Taxonomy (NCBI): domain Eukaryota; kingdom Metazoa; phylum Chordata; class Chondrichthyes; order Lamniformes; family Cetorhinidae; genus Cetorhinus; species Cetorhinus maximus. Next base: position 320,768 of record NW_027596340.1, read on the forward strand.
ACCCCAGCACAGCTCCAACCCCAGCTCAGCCCCAACCCCAGCACAGCTCCAACCCCAGCCCCAGCACAACCCCAGCACAGCTCCAACCCCAGCACAGCTCCAACCCCAGCACAGCTCCAACCCCAGCCCCAGCACAACCCCAGCACAGCTCCAACCCCAGCCCCAGCCCCAGCACAACCCCAGCACAGCTCCAACCCCAGCACAGCTCCAACCCCAGCACAGCTCCAACCCCAGCACAGCTCCAACCCCAGCCCCAGCACAACCCCAGCACAGCTCCAACCCCAGCTCCAACCCCTGCACAGCTCCAATCCCAGCACAGCCCCAACCCCAGCACAGCAACTCCCCGACATTCAAACCTGTACTTCCAGAACATCACCACCCTGTACCCCAGCACAACCCCAACCCCAGCCCCAGAACAGCTCCAACCCCAGCACAGCAACTCCCCCACACTCAAACCTGTACTTCCAGAATATCACCACCCTGTACCCCAGCACAACCCCAGCCCCAGCCCCAACCCCAGCACAGCCCCAACCCCAGCACAAACCCAACCCCAGCACAAACCCAACCCCAGCACAAACCCAACCCCAGCACAGCCCCAACTCCAGCACAGCCCCAATCCCAGCACAGCCCCAATCCCAGCACAGCCCCAACCCCAGCACAATCCCCAACCCCAGCACAGCCCCAACCCCAGCACAGCCCCAACCCCAACACAACCGCAGCCACAACCCCAGCACAGCCCCAACAACAACCCCAGCACAGCCGCAACACCAGCACAACACCAGCCCCAACCCCAGCACAGCCCCAACCCCAGTACAACACCCCTCCACAGCACAGCCCCAACCCTAGCACAGCCCCTATCCCAACACAGCCCCAACCCCAGTATAACACCCCTCCACAGCAAAGCCCCAACCCCAGCACAGCCCCAACCTCAGCACAACCCCAACCCCAGCACAGCCCCAACCCCAGCACAGCCCCAACCCCAGCACAGCCCCAACCTCAGCACAACCCCAACCCCAGCACAGCCCCAACCCCAGCACAGCCCCAACCCCAGCACAGCCCCAACACAACCCCAACCCCAGCACAGCCCCACCCCCAGCACAGCCCCAACCCCAGCACAGCCCCAACCCCAGCACAGCCCCAAACCCAGCACAACCCCAACCCCAGCACAACCCCAATCCCAGCACAACCACAGCCACAACCCCAGCACAGCCCCAACACCAACCCCAGCACAGCTGCAACCCCAGCACAACACCAGCCCCAACCCCAGCACAGCCCCAACCCCAGTACAACACCCCTCCACAGCACAGCCCCAACCCTAGCACAGCCCCTATCTCAGCACAGCCCCAACCCCAGTACAACACCCCTCCACAGCACAGCCCCAACCCTAGCACAGCCCCTATCTCAGCACAGCCCCAACCCCAGTACAACACCCCTCCACAGCACAGCCCCAACCCTAGCACAGCCCCTATCTCAGCACAGCCCCAACCCCAGTACAACACCCCTCCACAGCAAAGCCCCAACCCCAGCACAGCCCCAACCTCAGCACAGCCCCAACCTCAGCACAGCCCCAACCCCAGCACAGCCCCAACCCCAGCACAGCCCCAACCCCAGCACAGCCCCAACCCCAGCACAGCCCCAACCCCAGCACAGCCCCAACCCCAGCACAACCCCAGCACAACCCCAACCCCAGCACAGCTCCAACCCCAGCACAGCCCCAACCCCAGCACAGCCCCAAACCCAGCACAGCCCCAACCCCAGCACAACCCCAACCCCAGCACAACCCCAACCCCAGCACAACCCCAACACCAGCACAACCCCAACCCCAACCCCAGCACAGCCCCAACACGAGCACAATCCCAACCCCAGCACAGCCCCAATCCCAGCACAGCCCCGACCCCAGCACAGCCCCGACCCCAGCCCAGCCCCGACCCCAGCCCAGCCCCGACCCCAGCCACAGCAGGGAGGTAAGATGGTGGGAGCTTGAGGAAGTCACAGAGATAGAGAGTGTTTCCAGGGCTGGAGGAGGTTACAGAGATAGGGAGGGTTGTAGCAGCTGGAGCTGGTTGCAGAGAAAGGGGGCCTTGTAGGGACTGGAGGAGGTTACAGAGATGGGGAGGATTGTAGGGGCTGGAGGAGGTTACAGAGATAGGGAGGGTTGTAGGGGCTGGAGGAGGCTTTAGAGATAGGGAGCTATGTAGGGGCTGGAGGAGTTTACAGAGGTATGGAGGTTTGTAAAGGTGGAGGAGATTTCAGAGATAGGGAGGGCTGTCGGGACTGGAGGTGGTTTTATAGATGGGGGGCCTTGTAGGGACTGGAGGAGGTTACAGAGATAGGGAGAGTTGTAGGGTCTGGAGGAGGTTACAGAGATAGGGAGAGTTGTAGGGACTGGAGGAGGTTGCAGAGATAGGGAGAATTGTAGGGACTGGAGGAGGTTACAGAGATAGGGAGAGTTGTAGGGGCTGGAAGAGGTTGCAGAGATAGGTAGGATTGTAGGGGCTGGAGGAGGTTACAGAGATAGGGAGAGTTGTAGGGGCTGGAAGAGGTTGCAGAGATAGGGAGAGTTGTAGGGTCTGGATGAGGTTACAGAGATAGGGAGAGTTGTAGGGACTGGAGGAGGTTGCAGAGATAGGGAGAATTGTAGGGACTGGAGGAGGTTGCAGAGATAGAGAACGTTTTAGGGACTGGAGGAGATTACAGGTATAAATGGTGTGGAGGTGTTGGAGACCTTCGTCTGACTGGTGAACACTAAGACAGATTCATGCGGCTGAGTGAGAAAACTATTTAGACTTGAACTGCCTTACCACCCAACTAGTTCTGGTCTTCCTGGCTCTATCTTACCGTTAAGTTTGTGTATCAAGACCGCACAGTGAAGGAATAAAATTAAAGAAGAGATGCAAAATTCCAGGGCACACAGCAGCAGGAGGAACAAGACCAGAATCAAGGGCCCCAACTGTAAAACACAACATAAGACACCCCAGTCACCTCATGTCAGTCCTCGATCTTCACTCATCCCCTTGTTCCTTCAACACAATGCCTGCCCAACAATCCAAATACAGTCCCTCCCTATCGTTCCCTCTCCCACTCCCTCAAACATTACCCATCTCTCTGAACACTTTTTCTCTCTCTCGCTCTTCCAAGCACTGTCTCACTCATTCCCTCCCAATCAGTAACTCTCTCTCCCGAATACTGCCCACCCTCTCCTTCTCACTGTCCAACTATCCCACTCTCCCAAAAACTGTTGCACTCGCTCCCTCTCACCTGAACGCGGACCGTATCGCTCCCTCTCTCCTGAATACTGCCCAAGTCTCTCCCAAACACTGCCTCACTCTCTCCAACTCTTCCGAACACTGCCCACCACCTCTCCCTCACCCTGACCTCTGCCCCAATCTCTCCGGCTCTCCTGAAAACTGCCCCACTCACCCCTGTACAGCCCCTCTCCTCCCTCTACAGCCTCTCTCCCCCTCATCCCCATTCCTGCCTCCCTCTCCCTCCAACGCCCCCAGCCCTGCCTCCCCCTCCCCCTCCCCCTCCAGCACTGCCTCTCTCCATCCCACCAGCCATTTAAAAAAAAATTCATTCACAGGATGTGGGCCTATCCCTAATTACCCATGCCCAGAGAGAGAGAGGCAGTGATTGCTGTGGGTCTGGAGTCACATGTAGGCCAGACCAGGTAAGGAGGGCAGATTTCCTTCCCTAAAGGACATTAGTGAACCAGATGGGTTTTTACAACAATCGTTTAATGGTCATTGTCAGACTTTTAATTCGAGATTTATATTGAATTCAAATTTTGCGGTTGTAGGATTCAAACCCAGGTCCCCAGAGCAGTACCCTGGGTCTCTGGATTACTCATCCAGTGAGAATGCCACTATGCGATCACCTCGCCTGCCTCTCTCTCTCTCCACTTCCCCAGCCCTGCCTCTCTCTCTCCTTCCCCAGCCCTGCCTCTCTCTCCTTCCCCAGCCCTGCCTCTCTCTCCTTCCCCAGCCCTGCCTCTCTCTCTCCTTCCCCAGCCCTGCCTCTCTCTCCTTCCCCAGCCCTGCCTCTCTCTCCCATTCCCCAGCCCTGCCTCTCTCTCCCATTCCCCAGCCCTGCCTCTCGCTCTCTCCTTCCCCAGCCCTGCCTCTCTCTCCTTCCCCAGCCCTGCCTCTCTCTCTCTCCTTCCCCAGCCCTGCCTCTCTCTCTCTCTCCCCTTCCCCAGCCCTGCCTCTCTCTCCTTCCCCAGCCCTGCCTCTCTCTCTCTCCTTCCCCAGCCCTGCCTCTCTCTCCCTCTCTCCACCCCCAGCCCTGCCTCTCTCTCTCTCCACTTCCCCAGCCCTGCCTCTCTCTCTCCCCTTCCCCAGCCCTGCCTCTCTCTCCCTCTCTCCACCCCCAGCCCTGCCTCTCTCTCTCCCATTCCCCAGCCCTGCCTCTCTCTCCTTCCCCAGCCCTGCCTCTCTCTCTCTCCTTCCCCAGCCCTGCCTCTCTCTCCCCCCTTCCCCAGCCCTGCCTCTCTCTCTCCCCATCCCTGCCTCTCTCTCTCTCCTTCCCCAGCCCTGCCTCTCTCTCCTTCCCCAGCCCTGCCTCTCTCTCCCCTTCCCCAGCCCTGCCTCTCTCTCTCTCCTTCCCCAGCCCTGCCTCTCTCTCTCTCTCTCCTTCCCCAGCCCTGCCTCTCTCTCTCTCTCCTTCCCCAGCCCTGCCTCTCTCTCCCATTCCCCAGCCCTGCCTCTCTCTCTCTCCTTCCCCAGCCCTGCCTCTCTCTCTCTCTCTCCTTCCCCAGCCCTGCCTCTCTCTCCTTCCCCAGCCCTGCCTCTCTCTCTCTCCTTCCCCAGCCCTGCCTCTCTCTCTCCTTCCCCAGCCCTGCCTCTCTCTCCTTCCCCAGCCCTGCCTCTCTCTCCCTACACTCTCAGCCCTGCCTCTCTCTCCCTACACTCTCAGCCCTGCCTCTCTCTCCCTACACTCTCAGCCCTGCCTCTCTCTCCCTACACTCTCAGCCCTGTCTCTCTCTCCCTACACTCTCAGCCCTGCCTCTCTCTCCCTACACTCTCAGCCCTGCCTCTCTCTCCCTACACTCTCAGCCCTGCCTCTCTCTCCCTACACTCTCAGCCCTGCCTCTCTCTCCCTACACTCTCAGCCCTGCCTCTCTCTCCCTACACTCTCAGCCCTGCCTCTCTCTCCCTATACTCTCAGCCCTGCCTCTCTCTCCCTACACTCTCAGCCCTGCCTCTCTCTCGCTACTCTCAGCCCTGCCTCTCTCTCCCTTCACCTCCAAGTCCTGCACCTCTATCTCCCTCCCCTGCACTTGCTCTCTCTCTCTCTCCCTCGCACTGTCTCTCTCGCTCCCTTTCACCTTCCCACAGCCCTGCCTCTATCCTTCTGCCTCCCCCTAAGCCCTGCCCCCTTTCTCCAACCCCAGCACTTCCTCTCTCTCTCTCTCTCTCTCTCTCGCACTGCTTCTCATTCTCCCCCTACCCCTCAGCCCTGCCTCTCTCTCTCCCCCTCCCCAGCACTGCCCCCTTCTCTCTTGCTCCCCAGTGCTGCCCTGTCTCTTTCTCCATTCTGAGCATTGCCTCTTTCTTCCTCCTCAGCACTCTCTGTCTCTCCCAGTCCCACTGTTTCTGCTGCTCAAACTTACCCACAATGGAAGAGGTACTCACTAGGTAAAAGGTGGTGTTTAGTGGTTCCATCAAGTTGAGGGAGATGAGGTAAGCTCCCAAACCAACCAATGCTGCCATACTGCTGAACATGTGCATCAATATTATTGCTTGTTGCTGTAAGGAGTTTAACACAGGTTACTCAAGACCCAGATTATCAAATGTATCTAAAGCTGGTGTCTGCGCACCCTTCTAAAGGAGCGACCAAGTGTGTCTCTCTCCTTATCTCTCCCCACGCACCCCGCACTCTACACCCTGCCACCCTCCTTTCCTGAAATTGCTGACCTTATGGTTGACTCTTTACTGAAGGAGGCTGAAGCCTCCTAAAGATAGGATGGGTGCAAGACAGAAGGAGGCCATTTAGCCCATCGTGTCTCTGCTGGCTCCCAGACGGAGCAAGTCACCTAGTGACACTGCCCCAGCATCGCCCCGTGACCCTGCACCTTCTCCCTTTTATGATAACAATCCGATTCCCTCTCGAATGCCTCAAGTGAACCTGCCTCCACCACGCTCCCAGGCAATGCATTGCGGATCCTAACCACCCACTATGTGAGGGAGTTTTTCCTTGTGACGCTTTTACTTCTTATGCCCATTATCTCAAGTCTATGCCCCCCTCGTTCCTGATCCTTCCACCAACGGGAATAGTTTCTCCATATCTACTCTGTCCAGGCACCTTGTGGTTCTGTATACTTCTATCAAATCTCCTCTCAATCTTCTCTTCTCCAAGGAAAACAATCCCAACTTCTCCAATATTCCATGTAGCTGAAAGTCCACATCCTTGGAACCCGTCCCTCTCGTGAATCTTTTCTGCGCTCCCTCCAGCCCTCACATCCCACCTTAAGTGTGGTGCCGGGAACTAGACAAAATTCGTCACTTGAGGCCCAACCACCGCTTAGCATCACATCTTTGCTTTTATACTCTGCGCCCCCATTAATAAATAAGAACAGAAAACGCCGGAAAAAAACTCAGCAGGGTCGGGCAGCACCTGGGCAGAGAGAAACAGAACGAACGGAGGTAGAAATGTGAGGGGTTTTATACTGTTGAAGAGAGGGGGTGGAGCAGAATGGAAGGTCAGGGATAGGTGGGAGCTCAGGACAGATTTGACAAAGGTGTCGTGGACACAAGACAAAGGGAGTGTTAATGATAGTGTTAAAGACTAAAGACGGTGCTAACAGTGGCATAAAGGCAAGATAGCAGAATGCATTAAAAGCAGAACAAGGGTCAGCGCTCTGTGAAAGCAAAAAAAAAACAAACAAGATACAGACTGGCCCTGTGAGGGGAGGGGAGGGGTTTGGGAAAAAAATATCAAAACGGAAGACAGGGTTCATGGTCTGAAGTTGTTGAGCGCAATGTTAAGACCAGAAGGCTGTATGTAAAGTGCCGAATCGGAAGGTGAGGTTTGCGTTGGGCTTTATTGGAACATTGTAACAGTCCAAAGACAGGAATGTGGACATGTGAGCGAGATGGTGGATTGAAACAGTAAGCGACGGGAAGGTTAGGGTCATGCTTGTGTCCAATGCAAACTGGAGGAACAGCACCTCATCTTTCCACCATGAAGTCTGCCCTGAATCTTGATATTTTTTTTTTCCCCAACCCCTCCCCTCACTGGGCCAGTCTGTAGCTTGTTCTCATGTTTTGCTTTTCGAGAGCCCTGAGCCTTTTTCTGCTATTAACACATTCGGCTATCTGGCCTTTATGCCACTATTAACACCTGCCTTAGTCTTTAACACTATTACTACCGCTCCCTTTGTCTTGTGTCCATGACATCCTTGTCAAATGTCTCCTGAGCTCCCACATATCCCTGACCTTCTATTCTGCTCCATCTGCACCACCCCTCCTCTTCATCAGTATAAAACCCAGGACATTTCTACCTCTCTTCAGCTCTGAAGAAGAGCCATATGGACTCGAAACGTTAACTGTTTCTCTCTCCGCAGATACTGCCAGGCCTACTGAGTTTTTCCAACATTTTCTGTTTTTATTTCTGATTTCCAGCATCCGCAGTATTTTGCTTTTATTTTATTGCGCCTATTAATAAAACCAAGGATACTGTGTAATTAATAACCTCTCTCTCAACTTGTCCTGCCACCTTCAATGATTTATGCACAAACACAACCAGGTCCTTCTGCCCCTGAACCCCATTTAGCATTGTACTATTTATTTCATATTGTCTCTCTGTGTTCTTTCCACCAAAATGAATCACTTCACACTTCTCTGCATTAAATTTCATCTCCCACTTGCCCACCTATTCCACCGACCTGTCTATGTCCTTTTGAAGTTCTACACTAATCTACTCACAGTTCACAACACTTCAAGTTTTGCACTGTCTGCAATTTTTGAATTCGTGCTCTGTACAGCAAGGTCCAGGTCATTAATACACGTTAGACAGTGCAGGGTGTCCTAACACTGACTCCTGGGGAACTCCACTGTAAACGTTCATCCAGTCCAAAAAATATCCATTATCTACTACTCGGTTCTCTGTCACTCAATTTTGTGTCTTTGTTGCTACTGTCCCTTTTATTGCATGGGCTCTAGCTTTGTTCACAAGTCTGTTGTGTGGGCCTTTTGGAAGTCCTTGTACACTACATCAGCAGCATTGCCCACATCAACGCTCTGCGTTACCTCATCAAAAAAACTCAAGAAATTTCGTTCAGCACAATTTTCCCCGGAACAGGTTTGCTTAATTAATCTACATTTTCCCAAATGACTTTTCGTTTTGTCCTGAATTATCGGCCGGGATTTTCTGGTCCTGGGATGGAAAATCTGATGGGCCAGGGAAAGGTTCACCGACTTCGGGCCAGAAAGTCACTGCAATCATTTCGAGACGTTTCCCCGCCAGTGAGGTTAAACTGTGTGGCCTGTAGTTGTTGGGCTTATCTCTACACTCTTTTTAAGAATAAGCATGTAATGTTTGCAATTATCCAGACCTCTGGCACCATCCCTTGGTCCAAGGAAGATTGGAAAGTAATGGCCAGTGTCTCCTTAATTTCCTCTATCATTCCCTCACTATCTTTGGATGCATCTCATCTGATCCTGGTGCCTTATCAACTTTAAGCACAAAGAGCCTATCCAATACGTCCTCCTTATCAATTGTAAACCCTTCAAGTGTCTGAACTACTTCCTCTTTCATCATGATCTGGGTAGCATCAAGTTATTTGGTAAAGGCAAATCCATTTTATACCTTAGCCATGGACCCTGGTTCCATGTGATCATCCTCTTTTTGATCCCTAATCGGCCCCACTCCTCCTCTTACCACCCGTTTACTATTTATATACCTAGACAAGGCTTTGGGATTCCCTTTTATGTTAGCTGCCAGACTCTTCTCATACTCTCTCTTTGTTTCTCTTATTTTCTATTTCAATTCCCCCCCCTGAACCTTCGATATTTATCCTGGTTCTCGCTTATATTATCCATCTGACGTCTGCCATAAGCTCACCGTTTCTTCATCCTAATCACTATCTATTTTGCCATCCAGCGAGCGGTGTATTTGTTTGCCCTACCTTTTCCCTCCGTGGGAATATGGCTTCACTCTACCTGAACTTCCTCTTCTTATAAGACAGCCCATTGTGCTGCCTGCCAACCTTTGATTGCAACTGAGCTGGGTCAGGTCCGTTCTTACCCCACTGAAGTTGGCTTTCCCTAAGTGGATTGCTCTTACTCTAGATTGTTCCTTGTCCTTTTCCATTGCCCACCTAAGCCAAAGATCACTGTTCCCTAAATCCTACTGACACTTGAGATTCACTTGGCCCACCTCATTCCCAAGAAGCAAATCTAGTAGTGCCTTCTTTCCTGTTGGACTGGAAACATAGTGCGCTAGAAAATTCTCCTGAACACACACTAGGAATTTTTGCACCTATTTGCCTTTGATGCTCCTAGTTTCCCAGTCTATATTCATAGTCTATATTCAAGTCCTTCATTATAACCACTTGATAATTCTTGCATTTCTCTGTCACGTCCTTGCAAATTTGTTCCTCTACATCTTTCTGACTCGTTCATTCACGGGATGTGGGCTTTGCTGGCTGGGCCAGCATTTATTGTCCATCCCTAGTTGCCCTTGAGAAGGTGGTGGTGAGCCGCCTTCTTGAACAGCTGTGGTCTATCTGGTGCAGGTAAACTCACAGTGCTGTTAGGGAGGGAGTTCCAGGATTTTGACCCAGTGACAGTGAAGGAACGGCCAATATAGTTCCAAGTCAGGATGGTGAGTGGCTTGGAGGGGAACTTCCATGTGTCTGCTGCCCTTGTCCTTCTAGGTGGCAGTGGTCATGGGATTGGAAGTTGCTGTCTAAGGAGCCTTGGTGAATTCCTGTTGATGGCCTATAGACTACAACGAACAATCTAGTTGCGCCTTTTTAAGTACTTAGCTCTAGTCAAATAGATTCTGACCATGATGCCTCTGGGAGATCCTCTTTCTACCTCATTGTTCTCCTCAATTGATACGGTCACCCCTCCCCCTCTTCTTCCCTTCCTACCCTTAGTGAACACCTTATATCCAGGAGTGCTTAGTAACTTCTTTCAGCCAGGCCTCTGCTATAGTCACATCACACTTCCAAAACGGCGCCTGCAACTCACCTAACTCAACGATCACACTCTGCGCATTCACAGACATGCACAGACTCTAGTTTAGACTTTCTTACTTTTCCCCTTACACTCAACTCACCTAACAGCTTGCTACATCCTACTCTTGTGCTATCTGTCTTTCTCAGTATCCTGTGTACCTTGGTATCCCTCTCCTGTATTACCTGCTGGTTCCCGGCTGACCCCTCCCAAGGTCGCCATGCAAGGAAGTTGGTCCCGGCCTGCACAGGTCTCATCTGCCCCAGAGCTGCTGCCAACGTCCCAGGAATCTAAAGGCCTCTCTCCTGCTCTATCTTACCAGGTACACATTCTTCTGCTTTATCCTATTCCTGTGGTACCGTGAGTAATCTGGAGATCACTGCCAGATATGCAGTTTTTAATCATAAATTCCTTCCCAGGAGATTCAAGAAAGGGGCCCACCAACACCCTTTCTGGACAAACTGCAGTGAGACGATGAACCACACATTCCCAAGAATAAACATATAAATTACTTACCAGGTGGATATTTGCTGTGTTTATAATGTCAACCACCAGTGATCCTGATATGATATACTGAGAAAAAAAATACACTGAATAAGAAGTATTTCTGGTAAAATAATAATTGTAAACAAAATATTAAAATGCACAGTTGTAGGATCCTCTGGTTGTTTAAACTTATATATGTAGGGTTAAAATTTACAGATGCAATATGTAAATGCGCCATTTGGTTCAAACCACTGTGTTGGACTTCATTATCACACCAGTCCCTTCCCATTCTATTTGCTTCATCTCAGCTTTTCCACATATCCTCTTTTCTCTCATGTGCTCAGGGGAGGGTATGTTGAATTTATATAAGACCCCCACTGGACCTCAGCTGGAATAATGTATACAGCTCTGGGCAACACATTATAGGAAGGATGTGAACACATTGGAGAGAGTGCAGAAGAGGTTTACAAGAAAGGTCCCAGGGATGAGAAACTTCAGCTATGAGGATAGATTGGAGAGGTTAGGGCTGTTTCCCTTGGAGAGGAGAAGGCTGAGAGGAGGCTCGATAGAAGTTTTCAAAATCTATGAGGGGGCCGGACAGAGTAGAATAGGGAGAAGCTGATCCTGCTCGTTAAAGGATCAAGAACGAGGGGGTCACAGATTTAAAGTGATTTGCAAAAGAAGCAAGCTTGGCGTGAGAAAAAACTTTTTCACACAGCGAGTGGTTCGGGTCCGGAATGCACTGCCTGGAAGTGTGGTGGAGGCAGGATCAATCAAGACAGTCAAGAGAACATTAGATGATGATTTTAACGGAAACAAGGTGCAGGGGGACGGGGAAAAGGCAGGGCATTGGCACTGGGTCATAAATGCTCATTTGGAGAGCCGGTGCAGACACGATGGGCCGAATGGCCTCCTTCTGCACTGTTAAGATTCTGTGACCTAATTTCCTTTCGAAAGCTGACAAGGCTTGACCCCCCTCTCTGCGGTAGTCTGTTCCCCATTCTCACCACAATGGCTAAAGGAACTTCTCTTATTTCCTGACATGATTTATTTGCAACACCTCTGCCCCACCGCTTCTGAATTTCATGTCCTCTTTCAGCTCATCCCTCAGTCTTCTCTTTTCCACAGAAATCAGCCCCCCCCCAGTCTGTTCAATCATTCCTGATAACTGTTATCTCTCACTCCTGGCAAATCTTTTTTTTTTTTTGCATTTTGTCCAGTTTCTCTACGTCCGTTTTATAGCAATGGAGGCCGGAGCTATGCCGAATACTGGTAAGTAAGACCTAGCTAGGATCCCGCACAACTTCGTAATATAGGTTCACTACGTGTGAAACCTATACCCCGCTAAAATAAATTCCCGGGAGGGGTGGGACGTCCCTTGGGGAGAGATTGAACAGAAACGGGCTGAGGAACTCGGAGAACAGAGAGAAAAAAAAAAATGAGAGGTGATCTCATTGAAATGGGTAGAGTTGCTGAGGGGCTTGGCAGGCTAGATGCTGACAGGATTGTTTCCCCTTAGGCGGAGAGTCCAAAACCAGGGGGGGTCAGAGTCTTGGGATAAAAGGTGGTGCAATGTTTCTTCACTCGATGGGTGTGAATCCCTGTCCCAGGGAGCTGTGGCAGCTCAGTCACTGAGCCTGTTCATCGCTGAGATCGAAAGTCATTGGGACACTGAGGGCTGTGGAGTTCAGGTGGGAAAGTGGAATTGAGGGGGATCAGCAGTGATCCTATGGGGTGGTGGAGCAGGTACACAGGGCCAAACAGACCCGTCTTCTCCTGTTTCTTCCTCTTACGGTTCTCGCGGGTGATTGATCAACGTTTATATGAAATTCAACTTACCAAAATTCCTGTCCACCAGGGGACACCGAGCAAAACGGCTAAGATGTAGCTTTGTTCAAAATTCAGGGGCAGTCCAAACACCATTTGAATTATTCCAATCATTATCTCGGTGATCTGCAATAGGAGATGCACATGAGCTTGGCTGGTAACCTGTTCCATGAAGCGAAGTTGTTTAATGGTCAGTGAGACAATGGTCCGGAATCAGAACTTAATGATTCGGAGTCAGACAGGTGAAGTAATAACAGCAAGGTGGTGGTTGAGCGATAGGGGAATAAAAGGCTGGGATTGAATAAGTGAGAGGGTGATTATCATTCAGGGTTGGTTTGTGAGAAAGGAGAAAATGAAAAAGGGTTTGTGTGTGTGAAAGAGAGGGAATGTCAGACAGGGTTTATGTGTGTGTGAGAGAGAGGAATATCAGATAGGGATTTTGTGTGTGTCTGTGTGTGCGTGTGTGGAATATCAGACAGGATTAGTGTGTGTGAGAGGGGAATATCAGACAGGATTAGTGTGTGTGAGAGGGGAATATCAGACAGGATTAGTGTGTGTGAGAGGGGAATATCAGACAGGGTTTCTGTGTGAGAGAGGGGAATATCAGACAGGGGTTGTGTGTGTGTGTGTGTGTGTGAGAGAGAGAGAGTGGAATATCAGACAGGATTAGTATGTGTGAGAGAAGGGTATATCAGACAGGATTAGTGTGTGTGAGAGAGGGGAATATCAGACATGGTTTGTGTGTGTGAGAGAGGGGAATATCAGACAGGATTAGTGTGTGAGAGAGGGGAATATCAGACATGGTTTGTGTGTGTGAGAGAGGGGAATATCAGACAGGATTAGTGTGTGAGAGAGGGGAATATCAGACAGGGTTTCTGTGTGAGAGAGGGGAATATCAGACAGGGTTTGTGTGTGTGAGAGAGGGGAATATCAGACAGTGTTTGTGTGTGTGTAAGAGAGGGGAATATTAGGCAGGGTTTGTGTGTGTGAGGGGGGGGATATCAGACAGCGTTTGTGTGTGTGTGAGGAGAATATCAGACAGGGTTTGTGTGTGTATGAGAGGGGAATATCAGACAGTGTTTGTGTGTGAGAGATGGGGAATATCAGGCAGGGTTTGTGTGTGTGAGAGAGGGGAATATCAGACAGGGTTTATGTGTGTGAGAGAAGGGAATATCAGACAGGGTTTGTGTGTGAAAGATGGGGAATATCAGGCACGGTTTGTGTGTGTGAGAGAGGGGAATATAACACAGGGTTTGTGTGTGTGAGAGAGAGGGGAATATCTGGCAGGATTTGTGTGTCTAAGAGGGGAATATCAGACAGGGTTTATGTGTGTGTGAGAAGGGAATATCAGACAGGGTTTGTGTGTGTGAGAGAGGGGAATATCAGACAGTGTTTGTGCGTGTGAGAGAGGGGAATATCAGACAGGGTTTGTGTGTGAGAGAGGGGAATATCAGACAGGGTTTGTGTGTGTGAGAGAGGGGAATATCAGACAGTGTTTGTGTGTGTGAGAGAGGGGAATATTAGGCAGGGTTTGTGTGTGTGAGAGGGGGGAATATCAGACAGGGTTTGTGTGTGTCAGAGATGGGAATATAAGACAGGGTTTGTGTGTGTGAGAGAGGGGGGAATATCAGGCAGGGTTTGTGTGTGGGAGAGAGGGGAATATCAGACAGGGTTTGTGTGTGAGAGAGGGGAATATCATACAGGGTTTATGTGTGTATGAGAGGGGAATATCAGAAAGTGTTTGTGTGTGTGAGAAGGGAATATCAGACAGTGTTTGCGCATGAGAGAGAGGGGAATATCAGACAGGGTTTGTGTGTGAGAGAGGGGAATATCAGACAGGGTTTGTGTGTGTATGAGAGGGGAATATCAGACAGGGTTTGTGTGTATGAGAGAGGGGAATATCAGACAGTGTTTGTGTGTGTGAGAGGGGAATATCAGACAGGGTTTGTGTGTGTGAGAGAGGGGAATATCAGACAGGGTTTGTGTGTGTGAGAGAGAGGGGAATATCAGACAGTGTTTGTATGTGTGAAAGAGAGGGGAATGTCAGACAGGGTTTGTGTGTGGGAGAGAGAGGGGAATATCAGACAGCGTTTGTATGTGTGAAAGAGAGGGGAATATCAGACAGGATTTGCGTGTGTGTGAGAGAGGGTAATATCATACATGGTTTCTGTGCATGTGACAGAGTGGAATATCAGACAGGGTTTGTGTGTGCCAGAGGTGATTATCATACAGGGTTTGTGTGTGTGTGAGAGACAGGGGACTATCAGACAGGGTTTGTGTGTGTGAGAGGGGAATATCAGACAGTGTTTGTGTGTCTGAGAGGGGAATATCAGACAGGTTTGTGCATGTGAGAGAGAGGGGAATACCAGACAGGGTTTGTGTGTGTGTGTGAGAGGGGAATATCAAACATTGTGTGTGTGTGACACAGTGGAATATCAGAAAATGTTTGTGTGTGTGAGAGGGGAATATCAGACAGGGTTTGTGTGTGTGAGAGGAAAATATCAGAAAGTGTTTGTGTGTGTGAGAGAGGGGAATATCAGACAGGGTTTGTGTGTGTGAGAGGGGAATATCAGATAGGATTTGTGTGTGTGAGAGGGGAATATCAGACAGGATTTGTGTGTGTGAGAGAGGGGAATATCAGACAGGGTTTGTGTGTGTGAGAGAGGGGAATATCAGACAGGGTTTGTGTGTGTGAGAGAGGGGAATATCAGACAGGGTTTGTGTGTGAGAGAGGGGAATATCAGACAGGGTTTGTGTGTGCGTGAGAGGGGAATATCAGACAGTGTTTGTGTGTGTGAGAGGGGAATATCAGACAGGGTTTGTGTGTGTGAGAGAGAAGGGAATATCAGACAGGGTTTGCGTGTGTGAGAGAGAGGGGAATATCAGACAGTGTGTATGTGTGAAAGAGAGGGGAATGTCAGACAGGGTTTGTGTGTGAGAGGGGAATATCAGACAGGCTTTGTGTGTGTGTGAGGGAGGGGAATATCATACATGTTTCGTGTGTGTGTGACAGAGTGGAATATCAGACAGGGTTTGTGTGTGTGTGAGATAGGGGAATATCAGACAGGCTTTGTGTGTGTGAGAGGGGAATATCAGACAGGGTTTGTGTGTGTGAGAGGGGAATATCAGACAGGGTTTGTGTGTGTGAGAGAGAGGGGAATGTCAGACAGGGTTTGTGTGTGAGAGGGGGGAATATCAGACAGGCTTTGTGTGTGTGAGAGGGGAATATCAGACAGGGTTTGTGTGTGTGAGAGGGGAATATCAGACAGGGTTTGTGTGTGTGAGATGGGAATATCAGACAGGGTTTGTGTGTGAGAGAGGGGAATATCAGACAGATTTATGCATGTGAGAGAGAGGGGAATACCAGACAGGGTTTGTGTGTGTAAGAGGGGAATATCAGACAGGGTTTGTGTGCGTGAGAGAGGGGTATATCAGACATTGTTTGTGTGTGTGTGAGAGAGGGGAATATCAGACAGGGTTTGTGTGTGAGAGCGGGGAATATCAGACAGGGATTGTATGTGTGTGAGAGAGGGGAATATCAGACAGGGTTTGTGTGTGTGGGAGAGGGGAATGTCAGACAGGGTTCGTGTGTGTGTGAGAGAGGGGAATATCAGACAGGGTATGTGTGTGTGTGGGAGAGGGGAATATCAGACAGGGTTCGTGTGTGTGTGAGAGAGAGGGTAATATCAGAAAGGGTTTGTGTGTGTGTGAGCGGGGAATATCAGACAGGGTTTGTGTGTGTGAGAGGGGAATATCAGACAGGATTTGTGTGTGTGAGAGAGGGGAATATCAGACATGGTTTGTGTGTGTGAGAGAGGGGAATATCAGACATGGTTTGTGTGTGTGAGAAAGGGGAATATCAGACAGGGTTTGTGTGTGTGAGAGAGGGCAATATCAGACAGTGTTTGTGTGTGTGAGAGGGGAATATCAGACAGGGTTTGTGTGTGTGAGAGGGTAAATCAGACAGGGTTTGTGTGTGTGAGGGGGAATATCAGACAGGGTTTGTGTGTGTGAGAGAGAGGGGAATATCAGACACTGTTTGTGTGCGTGAGTGAGAGGGGAATGTCAGAAAGGGTTTGTATGTGTGAGAGAGGGGAATATCAGACAGGGTTTGTATGTGTGTTAGTGAGGGGAATATCAGACAGGTCAAAAACAAAAATACCTGGAAAAACTCAGCAGGTCTGGCAGCATCTGCGGAGAGGAATACAGTTAACGTTTCGAGTCCGAATGACCCTTCAACAGAACTAATTAAAAATAGAAAAGAGCTGAAATATCAGCTGGTTTAAGGGGGCGTGGGACAAGTAGAGCTGGATAAAGGGGCAGTGATAGGTGGAGATAACCAAAAGATGTCACAGACAAAAGGACAAAGAGGTGTTGAAGGTGGTGATATTATCTAAGGAATGTGCTAATTAAGGGTAGAAAGCAGGTCGAGCAAGGTACAGATAGCCCTAGTGGGGGCGGCGTGGGGTGAAGGAATTGAAAAAGGCTAAAAAGTAGAGATAAAACTATGGATGGAATTACATTTAAAAATAATGGAAATAGGTGGGAAAAGAAAAATCTATATAAATTATTGGAAAAAAAAGGGGGGTCGGAATCGGAAAGTGGGTGGGGATGGAGGAATGAGTTCATGATCTAAAATTGCTGAACTCAATATTCAGTCCGGAAGGCTGTAAAGTGCTTAGTCGGAAGATGAGGTGCTGTTCCTCCAGTTTGCGTTGAGCTTCACTGGAACAATGCAGCAGGCCAAGAACGGACATGTGGGCATGAGAGCAGGGTGGGGTGTTGAAATGGAGGGTTTGTGTGTGTGAGAGCGAGGGGAATATCAGACAGGGTTTGTTTGTGTGAGAGAGGGGAATATTAGACAGGGTTTTGTGTGTGAGAGAGGGGAATATCAGACAGGATTTGTGTGTGTGGGAGGGGGGAAATATCAGACATGGTTTGTGTGTGTGAGCGGGGAATATCAGACTGGCTTTGTGTGTGTGAGAGGGGAATATCAGACTGGCTTTGTGTGTGTGTGAGAGAGGGGAATATCAGACAGGGTTTGTGTGTGAGAGAGGGGAATATCAGACAGGGTTTGTGTGTGAGAGAGGGGAATATCAGACAGGATTTGTGTGTGAGAGAGGGGAATATCAGACAGGATTTGTGTGTGTGGGAGGGGGGAATATCAGACAGGGTTTGTGTGTGTGAGAGAGGGGAATATCAGACAGGGTTTGTGTGTGGGAGGGGGGAATATCAGACATGGTTTGTGTGTGTGAGAGAGGGGAATATCAGACAGGGTTTGTGTGTGAGAGGGGAATATCAGACTGGCTTTGTGTGTGTGAGAGAAGGGAATATTAGACAGGGTTTGTGTGTGTGTGAGAGAGGGGAATGTCAGACAGGGTTTGTGAGTGTGTGAGGGGAATATCAGACAGTGTTTGTGTGTGTGAGACAGTGGGGAATGTCAGACAGGGTTTGTGTGTGTGTATGAGAGGGGAATATCAGACAGGGTTTGTGTGTGTGAGAGAGGGGAATATCAGACAGGGTTTGTGTGTGAGACAGTGGGGAATGTCAGACAGGGTTTGTGTGTGAGAGAGGGGAATATCAGACAGGGTTTGTGTGTGTGTGAAAAGGGAATATCAGACAGTGTTTGTGTGTGTGAGACAGTGGGGAATGTCAGATAGGGTTTGCGTGTGAGAGAGGGGAATATCAGACTTTGATTTCTCCTCCGAGTCTGTGTGTCCCATCCCAACCCCCGAAGGGGCAAATTTTTAAAAAAACATTTGCATTTGGAGCATGGCTGACACTGGGAGACTGTACTAACAGCCCATTTCAGGTTCACTGAGGGAACTCAGTGCCACGCTAATGTGATTGAACTGCACCTGAAGAGAAGGGTTTCTCTTAGCCGGATGGAAGGAATTTTCATTCATAGTGTGCATTTCACATCCTCCGAACTTCCTAAAGCACTTTGCAGCCAATGAAGTACTTTGCTGGAGTTTACTCACTGTTCTAAGGCAGAAAATTGAACAAATGATTTGAGCACTGCAAGCTCCTACATGCAGCAATGAAATTAGTGATCGGACCATCTGTTTTAGTCATTTTGTATGTGTGATAAATCTTGGTCAAGGGTCACAGGGTGCGCTCCCCCTGCAAACTCAACTTTTCAAAATGGTGGCTGTGGGAGCTTCTGCATGGACATTTGCGTGCTGGCAGGATCTCCGTTCAATGTCCAGTCCAAAATACGGCAGGTCCGGACAGTGGAACTCTCCCTCAATCCTCACGCTCCAACAGCCTCTCTCTAGCCCTGTCAATGACAATCCCCCGGCCACCTGCTCTACAAGCCGAAACCTCTTCCAGTTCTACCACCCCACCATCAAGCTCTCTGCGCTCTTCCAATTCTGGCCCCTTTGTGCATCTCCCATTTTATTCACTCCGCTGATGGCGGCAACACTTGAGCTGCTGAGGCCCTAAACTCGTGGATTCCTTCCTTAAACCCGTCTGCCTCTCCCTTCTTAAGAGCTACTTCTCTGAGCAAGTTTTTGGTCACATAAAAACTAGGAGCAGGAGTAGGCCATTTGGCCCCTCGAGCCTGCTCTGCCATTCATTATGATCATGGCTGATCATCCAACTCAATAGCCTGCTCCCGCTTTCTCCCCATACCCTTTGATCCTTTTCGCCCCAAGAGCTATATCTAACTCCTTCTTGAAAACATACAATGTTTTGGTCTCAACTACTTTCTGTGGTAACGAATTCCACAGGCTCACCACTCTCTGGGTGAAGAAATTTCTCATCACCTCAGTCCTAAATGGTCTACCCCATATCCTCAGACTGTGACCCCTGGTTCTGGACTCCCCCACCATCGGGAACATCCTCCCTGCATCTACCCTGTCCAGTCCTGTTAGAATTTTATAGGTTTCTATGAGTCTACCCCCTCATTCTTCTGCACTCCAGCGAATATAATCCTAACCAACTCAATCTCTCCTCATATGTCAGTCCCGCCATGCCAGGAATCAGTTGGGTAAACCTTCGCTGCACTCCCTCTATAGCAAGAACATCCTTCCTCAGATAAGGAGACCAAAACTGCACATAATATTCCAGGTGTGGTCTCACCAATTGCAGCAAGACATCGCTGCTCCTGTACTCAAATCCTCTGGCTATGAAGGCCAACATACCATTTGCCTTCTTTACCGCCTGCTGCGCCTGCATGCTTACCATGCACCTGTTCTGCTGTCTCCTCCAGAGTCTCAGTGTTAAATTATGGTCTGATTGACACCCTTGCAAGATACCTTGGAATGAGTTTAACTATATTAAATGCGCTGTCCAGACGGAAGTTGGCAGCTGTTGTGACAAGGCAGCCACGGATACCAATCCGGACCGAGTGAGGGACATTTCAAACGCAGGCAAAACTGTGCTACGGGCTCTACATTGTGTGACCTGTGTCGGAAGAAACTCATCATATTGAAAAGAAATTAAGTGATTAATTATCGGAAGGATGTGATTTCACTGGAGGGGGTGCAGAGGAGATTCACCAGGATGTTGCCTGGGATGAAACATTTAAGGCATGAAGAGAGGTTGAATAGACTTGGGTTGTTTTTGTTGGAGCAGAGAAGACTGAGGGGCGACCTGATCGAGGTGTACAAGATTATGAGGGGCATGGACAGGGTGGATAGGGAGCAGCTGTTCCCCTTTAGTTGAAGGGTCAGTCACGAGGGGACAAAAGTTCAAGGTGAGGGGCAGGAGGTTTAGGTGGGGGGATGTGAGGAAAAACTTTTTTACCCAGAGGGTGGTGAGGGTCTGGAATGCACTGCCTGGGAGGGTGGTGGAGGCGGGTTGCCTCACATCCTTTAAAAAGTACCTGGATGAGCACTTGGCACGTCATAACATTCAAGGCTATGGGCCAAGTGCTGGTCAATGGGATTAGGGAGGTAGGTCAGGTGTTTCTCACGTGTCGGTGCAGACTCGATGGGCCGAAGGGCTTCTCCTATGATTCTGAAGTAAGTTATTTAGTAAGAACTCCAGGTAGAAGAAAAACCCAGAGGGTATGTCATGTAAATATGCTCAATAAGTACTTCGATAGGAAGGGTAACCAAAAAATAAATATTAGTCGTGATGAATCAGGAAAAGGAAGCGGGGATGGAAGATTCTGAAATTGATTTTCCTAAAATTCAACTGGGCAATGAGAAATTACTGAAACATTTGAATGAAATACAGAGTTACCTTCCAAATAAGAATTGGAGTGACTTGAGAGAGAGCTATTGCAGTCACATGGGGGCAAATTGGGAAAAACAAAGGTAGCTGTACGTGATGTAGATGTGGGGAATTCTGTTCAAATCAAGCATCATCCTTATAGGTTGAATCCAGTATAATTATCAGAAGTGCAAAAAGTAATTGAATTTATGCTCAAGAATGATTGAGTTGAGCAGCAATTGGGGGTTACCTCTTGCGATGGGATCAGAGCCGGATGGGATTGAAAGGCTGTGGGTGGATTATCGAAAAGGGACAAAAGCAGATTCATATCCTGTTCCACGTTTGGAAGGCTGCATTGAGAAAGTGGGACCGTCAAAGTTCATCACTAAGATCGACTTGCTGAAAGGATATTGGCTAGTACCACTATCGGAAAGGGTGAAAGAGTTTCAGCTTGTGGTACACCGGATGGGCTCTATCAGTTCAAAGTCATGCCGTTTGGTATGAAAAACGCACCAGCAACCTTCCAGAGACTAACGGATAAGGTTATTGCTGGACTGAGTCACTGTGCTGTGCACATTGATGATCTGGTGGCATTCAGTCAAACATGGGAGGAGCACTTACAGCATCTGGGAGAGCTATTCAATCATCTGTAAGAAGCTAAGTTGGTAGTGAACTTGGCCAAGAGTGAATTTGTGAAATCACAGGTCGCCTATTTAGGCCATACTGTTGGACATGGTCCGATGACCCCACGGGATGTAAAAGTAAAGGCGATTGACGAGTTCCCAGTGCCTTCAACTGAAAGGGAAGTTTTACGATTTCTGCCCACCAGTGTTTTTCGTAGGAAGTTCGTGCCAAATTTTAGCAGCATAGTTGCTCCATTAACCGAGCTCTTTAAAAGAAGAACAAGAAATTCAACTGGACATCAGAGTGCCAAAATGCATTCAAAAATCTGGAGACTGTGTAGGCAACAGGGCCAGTTTTAGTGACACTGAGTCACGCCAAGCAGTTTAAATTGGCTATTGACGCGAGTGATGTGGGTATTGGTGCTGTATTGTTGCAGGGAGATGACGTAGGGATTGAAAAGCCTGTGGGTTATTTCTCAAAGAAGTTAATTATTCATCAACAAAAATACTCTCCACCGCTGAGAAGGAAATAATGAGTTTGGTAGTGGCATAGCAAAACAGTTCGAAATTTATGTTGCCAACAATTCATCAGAAACACTTGTTTACACTGACCGTAGCCTGTTAAAATTTTTGGAAATGTTTTGAAATCGGAATGCGAGGCCGTTTAGATGGAGGTCCATTGTTACAACCATTTAATTTGCAAATTCTACATGTGGCTGGACATGAAAGCCTAATTGCGGGTGCATTATCAAGGATTTAAGGTGCAATGAAGATTGTGAAACCTGAGAAGAAGGGTTGAAATGGACTATTTTTACTAAAAACCTTGGATATATCATGTTAATGCATGCATCTTACAATGTAGTAGTACATTATATAGAGATAATCATTAATAGGAAAGAGGTTAAGAAAATGAAACGGTCTTTTTGAATTATCGATGGTTCATTTACTAAAAAAGGGAGGGGAGCTATCAAGAAAACAAGAAATTGTCATTTTTTTTCTGGTAATAACCCTGGCATATTTTCTTATGTACTGCAAGTCAGGTTGTAATTGGATTCAGAGCTAGAGTGATGGCAAGGGCCTAAAGTCAACAGTAAGAAGTGGTTTTGATATGGTAATGAACCAAGAGGAACTTCAATCAGAGGTTTACATAAAGCAATAACAGGAATTGTTTGAATTGAGTTGTTTTAGTTCAAAGGGGAATATATGCAGGTTGTAAAAAGGTGTAAGGAAATGAGGTAAGGATAGGGTAAGTTTGTTTTTCAAGTCTACGAACTAAAGTAAGGAACAAATTAATCAATTCTGGGAAGAAAGCACTTCTGAACTGACTGGGTGAAAAATAGAGAGGTCAAAGGATTTAAGGAAATACTGAAGCCTATGTGAGGGGGTAGCTGTTAGATCTCCCAGAAGACAGCAGGGTAGCTGGTCAGAACTCCCAGAAGACAGCGTGAACAAGGCCACACTGAAAGAACCAGTTGCTGTCAGCCTCAGAGGACACCCCAAGGAAAAAGCACTGTATGGTAAAATTACTGGACTTCAATAGATTTAAAAATCTATAAGGGTAGATGCTGAACAGAAAAGGGAAAGGTTAGCTCTGAGGTTAGTTAAGTTGATTTGTGGAACTGTTTTAAAGTACTGTTTACTGTATGAAGCCATTCTTGTGTTCAAATGTAATTGTGTCTTATTTTTTCCTTCATTCCTTTAATAAATGTTTACTATAAAATCATCACAAGTAGTCAGGTACATCATTTTCTGATTTCAGAACCACTCCTCATACTGTACAAATTGGAAAAAAAACGTTTTGGCAGCTGTTTCAAGTTTCCCCCTGGGATTTGAGCAGCTCAACATTTACCATCTACCATTCCATATCAGTACTTACACCGAAAATTTTTAGTTCCTTGCTGACAAAGGTGTTTACATACTTGAGACACTTCCACTCTTCATCGACTGTTTCAATGTACAGTGTAGACACATCCCTGAATCTGGGCAGCTGGAAGGAAAGGAAAATGGAAAATACTTGTATCCATACAGCACCATTCACTACCTCATGGCATCCCAAGGGTCTTCACATTCACTCTGGAAGGACTATTCAGAAGTGTGGTAATATAGGGAAATGCAAATTGCCCACAGTCACACCCACAAAGAGCAATGTTAGAATTAACAAGAGAGAATTTTTTAAGTGATGATGGCTGAGGCAAAGCATCCAGGGAGAATGTACTACCTCTTCTTCTGCTAATGGAGTCAGTACTGAGGGAGCACTGCACTGTCAGAGGGTCAGTACTTGAGGGAGTGCCGCACTGTCGGAAGGTCAGTTCTGAGGGCGCGCTGCACTGTCGGAAGGTTGATACTGAGAGAGTGCTGTGATGTTGGAGGGTCAGTGTTGAGGGAGCGCTGCATTGTCAGATGGTTGATACTGAGAGGGTGCCGCACTGTCAGAGGGTCAGCACTGAAATACTTAAATACGGGGAGCGAAACTGTACTCTACTCCAGGTGAAGCCTCACCAACACCCTGTACAGTTGTAATAAGACTTCCCTATTTTTAAACTCCACCACACTAGCAATACAGGCCAAAATTCCATGTGCCTTCCTATTTACTTGCTGTACCTGCATTTTAACTTTTTGTGTTTCATGCACAAGAACACCCAGATCCCTCTATGCTTCACTTTTTTGGAGTCTCTCTCCATTTAAATAATAATCTGCTTTTTGATTCTTCCTATCAAAGTGCATGACCTCACACTTTCCTACATTAAACTCCATCTGCCAAGTTTTTGTCCACTCACTCAACAAAAAAGCAGAGTATCATTGAAATGGAGAACAGTTGCATAATTCTGAGGTGCAGAGGGATCTGGGTGTTCTAGTACGAATCACAAAATGTTCATATGTGGGTACAGGAAGTAATTAAGAAGGCTAATGGAATGCTAACCTTTATTACGAGTGGGAATGAACATAAAAGTAATGATGTGATGCTTCAGTTATTCAGGGCATTGGTGAGACCTCACCTCGAATACTGTGTGCAGTTTTGGTCTCCTTATTTAAGGAAGGATGTAAAAGCATGGGAGCAGTTCAGAGGAGGTTCACTAGATTGATACCCGGAATGAGTGGGTTGTCTTATGAGGAAAGGTTGGACAGACTGGCCTCATTTCCACAGGCGTTTAGAAGAGTGAGGGGTGATTTGATTGAAGTATACGAGATGCTAAATGGCCTGTACGAGGTGGATGTCGAAAGGATGTTTCCTTTTGTGGGTGAGTCCAGGACTAGGGGGGCACTGTTTTAAAATTAGGGGTTGCCCTTTTAGGACAGAGATGAAGAGAAATTTATTCTCCCAGCGGGTTGTGCGACTTTGGAACTCTCTGCCTCAGGAGGTAGTGGGGGGGTCACTGAATTTTTTAAAGGCGGAGGTAGATGAATTCTTGTTAGGCAAGGGATCAAAGGTAATTGGGGTAACATCGGAATGTGGAAACCGAAACACAAGATGATCAGTCATGATCTTATTGAATGGCGGTGCAGGCTCGAGGGGCCGAATGGTCTACTCCTGTTCCTAGTTCTTAACCTCTCTATATCGCGTTGTAGCCTCCTTACGTCCTCTTCACAATTTGCTTTCCTACCTGTTTTTGTGTCATCAACAAATTTAGCAACCATCCCTTCGGTCCCTTCATCCAGGCCATTTTTATAAATTGTAAAGATTTGAGGCCCCAGCATTGATCTCTGTGGCACACCACTCGTTACATCCTGTCAACCAGAAAAACACCCATTTATGCCAACTCTCCGCTTCTGTTAGCCGGCCAATCCTCTATCCAGGCTATTGTGTTACCCCTTACACCACAAGCTTTGATTTTCCGCAATAGTCTTTGATGTGGCACCTTATCATATGTCTTCTGGAAATCTAATTACACTGCACCCACTGGTTCCCCTTGATCCCTACTACATGTGACCCCTTCAAAGAACTCCAATAAATTGGTTAAACATGATTTCCCTTTCATAATCTTTATTAAACATCTTTAATAGCTTTATCTTTAGTAATAGCATCTTTAAAAATAGCTTCTAACGTTTTCCCTATTACAGATGTGAAGCTAACTGGACTGTAGTTTCCTGCTTTCTGTCTCCCTCTCCTTTTAAATAAAGGAGTTACATTAGCTATTTTCCACGCCCCCCACTATTTAGTTTGAAACCCTCTGGGCCAACAGGTACCAGTGGTAAAAGTGTCAAGCCTGGGAAACATGACGAGTGTTTTAAAGCTCTGGACTGTATTCTTCAGTTGGGAACCATCAGTATTTTAACCCTGTCCCTGTACCGAAATTTAATTTTAATCTTTTCCCCATACAAAGAGGGCGGCCATGTCTCGGCAACAAGACCAGCTGTGTCTGCCATTGTTGCCGAGGAGTATACAGGCGGTAACAAGAGCGAACCAAATAGGTCCATCTGCTGAGAGAGCTGCACTAACGAAGGGACAGTACTGAGGGGGTGTTAAACTGTTTTGGGGCTGTTACAAGCGAAAGTGAACTGTGAGAGGGGCAATAAAGAGTGGGATGATACAAAAACAGAAAATGCTGGAAAAACTCAGCAAGTCTGGCACCATCTGTGCAGAGGGAAACAAAGTTAACGTTTCGAGTCCGTATGAACCATCTTCAGAGAAAAGAGAAGTAGAAATGAGATGGAATTTGTTCTGTTTAAGGGGGGGTGGAGCAGGTAATGCAGGATAGAAGGTCAGCGAGAGGCGGGGGCTAAGGAGAGATTGACAAAGATGTCATGGACACAAGACAAAAGGGAGTGTTAATGGTAGCGGTGAAGACTAAAGGTGCTGATAGTGGCATAAAGGTAGGAAAGAAGATGGGTCAAACGGACTCGAAACGTTAACTTTGTTTCTCTCTTCACAGATGCTGCCAGACCTGCTGGGTTTTTCCAGCACTTTCTGTTTTTGTATTAGGTTTCCAGAATCTGCAGTATTTTGCTTTTATATAAGAGTGGGATGTTACAGTGTTTAAGGAGCAGTTATAAAGGGAGAGCTGCAATGTCAGAGGAGTAGTACTGAGGGAATGTCACACTGTTGAAGCAGCAGTTCTAAGGGACAGCTGCACTGTCAGACGGGCAGCAGTGAGGGAAAGTTACACTGTTTGAGGGGCAGTTCTCAGGGAGAGCTGCCATGTCAAGTGTGTCGCTGTCGGGTAAGATGTTAAACCGAGGCTGCCTCTGTCCTCTTCCAGCGTGTGGTCACTGTTGTAACGTTGGGAAACACGGTGTCCAATTTGAGCACTGCAAGATCCCTCAAACAGCAGCGTGATAAACGTGCACCTGGATAGCTGCAGAAAGTAGCGATGTGGGGAAGACTGTTCTGATTTGGTAAAGATGTTTCCACTCACCTGGCCTGGACTACTCGTCCCGGATGCGAGATCCAAATCATAGACCTGGAAAGAAGTCAGCAGAACATGTTTGTGTTAGTTGTGTCGCTGTTGCTAACCCCAGAAACTTATTCAATGCCAGTAGATGCTGAGGTTACAATGGTTTAGAACACAGGGAGGCTATGATGCTGCCTGTTGGTCACAGGCAGTATCTAGAGTGTTACCTGTTTACATGGGAAATTCCCATTACCCCTGCTCACATTGATAACTGTGGTGGTGACAGATCCATGAATCTTACAACATAGGACCGGGTCATTCAGCCCGTTGTGCTTTGAATGTGCTGCCCATACTTAACCCTGTGTACTCCAAAGCCCGGAATATGAGTCTTCGATAAATACATGTCCAACTGTCTTTTGTAAGATACTGAAACTTCTTCCATGTGTCCATCACAACATTCTCTCCACATCCGCCCTGTCAGGACCCCTCAGGATCTTATACGTTTATGATTCATGCACTAGGACACCTAGATCCCTCTGAATCTCGGAGCTCTGCAATCTCACCATTTAGATAACATACTTTTTATTCGTCCTTACAATTTCACATTTGCCACATTATACTCCATTTACCAGATCTTTGCCCACTCACTCCAGAACATAAGGCATAGGAGTAGGCCCTTCGGCCCCTCAAGCCTGCCCCGCCATTCAATAAGATCATGGCTGATCTGCCCCAGGCCTCAACTCCTCTTTCGTGCCAGCTCCCCACAGCCCTCAACTCCCCGATATTTCAAAAGTCTACCTAACTCTTCTTTAAATACTTTCAGTAATCTAGCCTCCACAATTCTCTGGGGTAGAGAAATCCAGACATTCTCTACCCTCGGAGAGAAGGGATTCCCTCGCATCTCAGTTTTAAATGAGTGTCCTCTCATTCTGTAACTATGTCCTTTAGTTCGATATTCCCCCACTAGTGGAAACATCTTCTCAAAATCTACCCTATCAAGTCCCCTCAGAGTCTTGTACATTTCAATAAGATCACCCCTCATTCTTCTAAACTCTAAGAATAAAGGCCTAACCTGTTCAGCCGTTCTTGATAAATCAACCCCTTCATCCCAGGAATGAGCCTAGTGAATCTCTTTTGAACTGCCTCCAATGCCAGTATATCCTTTCTTAAATACGGGGAGCGAAACTGTACTCAGTACTCCAGGTGCGGCCTCACCAACACCCTGTGCAGTTGTAACAAGGCTTCCCTATTTTTCAACTCCAATCCCCTAGCAATACAGGCCAAAATTCTATTTGCCTTCTTAATTACTTGCTGTACCTGCATGCTAACTTTTTGTGTTTCATGCACAACAACACCCAGATCCCTCTGTGCTGGACTTTTTTTGGAGTCTCTCTCCATTTAAATAATAATCTGCTTTTTGATTTTTCCTACAAAGTGCATACCTCACATTTTCCTACATTAAACTCCATCTGCCAAGTTTTTGGCCCACTCACTCAACCTGTCTATATCCCCTTGCAGATTCCTTAGGTCCTCATCACAACATGCCCTCCCATCTATTTTTATATCGTCAGCAAATTTGGATACATTACACTCTGCCCCCTCCTCCAAGTCACTAAAATAGATAGGAAATAATTGAGGCCCTAGGACTGATCCTTGTGGCACTCCACTAGTTACGTCTTTCCAACCTGAAAAAGACCCATTAATCCTGACTCTCTGTCTTCCGTGTGGTAACCAATTCTCAATCCATGCTAATACATTACCCCCCAATACCGTGAGCTCTTATCTTGTGCAATAACCTTTTATGTGGTACCTTATTGAATGCCTTCTGGAAATCCAAATGCACTACAACTACCGGTTCCCCTTTATCAACTCTGCTTGTTCTATCCTCAAAGAACTCCATCAAATTTGTCAAACATTTGATACGGCATTTGATAAGGTGCCACATCAAAGATTATTACTGAAAATAAAAGTGCATGGTGTAGAGGGTAACATATTAACATGGATACAAGATTGGCTGGTTGGCAGAAAGCACAGAAAATACATAAATGGGTCTTTCTGGGATTGGCAGGACGTGACGAGTGGAGTCCCACAGGGGTCTGTACTGGGGCCTCAACTTTTTACGATTTACATCAATGACTTAGATGAGGGGAGTGAAGGCATGGTAGTTAAATTGGCAGATGACACAAAGATAGGTAGGGAAGTATGTTGTGAAGAGGACATGAGAAGGTTGCAGATGGATATAGATAGGTTGAGTGAGTGGGCAAAGATCTGACAAATGGAGTTTAACGTGGGAATATGTGAAGTTGTTCACTTTGGCAGGAAGAATAAAAAAGCAGAGTATCACTTAAATATAGAACGGCTGCATAATTCTGTGGCGCAGAGGGATCTAGGTGTTCTAGTACGAGTCAGAAAAAGTTAGTATGCAGGTACAGCAAGTAATTAAGAGGGCTAATGGAATGCTGTCCTTTATTACGGGAGGGGCTGAACATAAAGTAAGGATGTTATGCTTCAGTTATACAGGACATTGGTGAGACCACATCTCGAATACTGTGTGCAGTTTCGTTCTCCTTATTTAAGGAAGGATGTAAATGTGTTGGAGGTGGTTCAGAGGAGGTTTACTAGATTGATACCTGGAATGAGTGGGTTGTCTTATGAGGAAAGATTGGACAGACTGGCCTTGTTTCCACTGGAGTTTAGAAGAGTGAGGGGTGATTTGATTGAAGTTATACAAGATCCTGAACAGCCTGGACAAGGTGGACGTGGAAAGGATGTTTCCTCTGGTGGGTGAGTGCAGAACTAGGAGGCATTGTTTTAAAATGAGGGCTCGCCCTTTTAGCTCAGAGATGAGGAAAGTTTTTTTCTCTCAGAGGGTTGTGCGACTTTGGAATTCTCTGCCTCAGAACGTGGTGGAAGCGGGGGTCATTGAATATTTTTAAGGCAGAGGTAGAGAGATTCTTGTTATGCAAGGGAATCAAAGGTTATCGGGGTTAGATAGGAATGTGGAAATCTAAACACAAAATCATCAGCCATGATATTATTCAATGATGGAGCAGGCTCGAGCGGCTGAATGATCTACTCCTGCTCCTAGATCTTCTGTTCTTAACCTCTCTATATCCCTTTGCAGCCTCCTTATGTCCTCTTCACAATTTAATTTCCTGCCTATTTTTGTGTCATCAACAAATTTAGCAACTATTCCTTCGGTCCCTTCATCCAGATCATTTTTATAAATTGTAAAGATTTGAGGCCCCAGCATTGATCTCTGTGTACACCACTCGTTACATCCTGTCAACCAGAAAAACACCCATTTATGCCAACTCTCCGCTTCTGTTAGCCGACCATTCCTCTATCCAGGCTCTTATGTTACCCCTTACACCATAAGCTTTGATTTTCCGCAATAGCCTCTGATGTGGCATCTTATCATATGCCTTCTGGAAATCTAAGCAAAGTACACCCACTGGTTCCCCTTGATACCCAGCACATGTGACTCCTTCAAAGAACTCCAACAAATTGGTTAAACATGATTTCCCTTTCATAATCTTAAAAAATATCTTTAATACCTTCATCTTTAATAATAGCATCTTTACCAATAGCTTCTAACATTTTCCCTATTACAGATGTTAAGCTAACTGGACTGTAGTTTCCTGCTTTCAGTCTCCCTCCCCTTTTGAATAAAGGAATTACATTTGCTATTTTCCAATCAAATGGACCATTCCACGAATCAAGGGAATTTTGGAAATTTAAAAGCAGTGCATCAACTATCTCACTAGCCCCTTCTTTTAAGACTCTAGGAAGAAATTTATCAGGAACCAGGGACCTGTCAACCCGCAGCTCCAATGATTTGCTCAATACCACTTCCCTGGTGATTGTAATTTTTCTGAGTTCCTCCCTCCTTTCCGTTTCCTGACTTACAGCTCGTTCTGGGATGTTGCTCGTGTCC
Source organism: Cetorhinus maximus (assembly GCF_964194155.1). Classification (NCBI taxonomy): domain Eukaryota; kingdom Metazoa; phylum Chordata; class Chondrichthyes; order Lamniformes; family Cetorhinidae; genus Cetorhinus; species Cetorhinus maximus. Next base: position 351,315 of record NW_027596340.1, read on the forward strand.
TCTACAGTGAAAACCGATGCAAACTACCTGTTCAATTCATCTACCATCTTTCTATTATTAGTTCCCCAGATTCACTTTCTATAGGACCAACACTTACGTTGTTAACGCTTGTTTAAATATCTTTCGAAACTCTTATCATCCGTTTTCATATTTCTAGCTGGCTTTCTCTCGTACTCGAATTTTTCCCTCCTTATTAATCTTTTCTGTCATTCTTGCTGCTCATTATATTCTGTCCCATTTTCTGACCTGCCACCTGTCTTTGTGCAATTATATGCTTTTTCTTTCAGTTTGATACTGTCTTTAACTTTTTTAGTTAACCACAGATGGTGAGTCCTCTCCTTGGAATTTTTCTTTCTCATTGCAATGTCTCTCTTCTGTGTATTCTGAAATATCCCTTTAAATATCTGCCACTGCATCTCTATTGAACTATCCCTTCACCTCATTTGCCAGTTCACTTTAGCTAGCTCAGTTTTCATGCCCTCATAGCTGCCATTAAGTTTCAAATACTAGTCTTGGACCACTCTTCTCTTCCTCAAACTGAATGTAAAATTCAATAATATTATCGCTGCTACCTAGGGATGCCTTCACTATGAGGTTCTTAATTAATCCTATCTTGTTGCACTATACCAGGTTTCTGGTCGATTCCAAAACATGCTGTTCTAAGAAACTATCCCGAAAGCATTCTATGAACTCATCTACGCTACGTTTGCTCATCCAATTTGTCCAGCCTATATCTAGATTAAAAGCCCCAATGATTATCGCTGTACTTTTCTGACAAGCTCCTATCATCTCTTCCTTTCTACTCTGTCCTACTGTGTAGTTACAATTAAGGGGCCTGTACACCACTCCATTGGCTGGTTGCCTTTATCATTTCTCATCTCAACGCAAACTGGTTCTACATCTGGTTTCCTGAACTTAGGTCAACCCGCTCTAATGTGCTAATACCATCATTAATTAACAGCACCACCCCTCCATTTATTTCCTAACTTCCTGTCCTTCCTAAATGTCATGTACCCTTCAATATTCAGGTCCCAATCTATGTCATCCGGCGGCCATGTCTCCGTTTTGGCCTTGTCTCTAATCCTTGGTTTCCCACATCTTCCCAAATTTGATCCCACGCCCCTACTATTTAGTTTGAATAGGCTGGCAAGTGCCAGCGGTAAAAGTGTCAAGCCTGGGAAACATTAAACCCCCATAAAATTGATTAATGTTTTACAACGACGTGTTGTATTTCTTTAGTTGGGAACCATCAGTATTTTAACCCTGGCTCTGTGCCGAAATTTAATTCTAGTCTTTTCCCCATACAAAGAGGGCGGCCACATCTTGGCAACAAGGCCAGCTGTGACCATCATTGTTGCCGAGGAGTATACAGGCGGTAACGAGAGAGAACCGTATAGGTCCGTCTCCTGGGAGAGCTGCACTATCGAAGGGACAGCACTGAGGGAGTGATAAACTGTTTCGGGGCAGTTACAAGGGAGAGCTGCACACTGGGAGCGGCAGTAAAGAGTGAGAAGTTACGAGAACAGAAAATGCCGGAAAGACTCAGCAGATCAGGCAGCATCTGTGGAGAGGGGAGCAGAGTTAACGTTTCGAGTCCGTATGACCCATCTTCAGAGAAAAGAGAAGTAGAAATGAGATGGAATTTATTCTGTTTAAGAGGGGTAGAGCAGGTCAAGCAGGATAGAAGGTCAGCGAGAGGCGGGGGCTAAGGAGAGATTGACAAAAACGTCATTGACACAAGACAAAGGGAGTGTTAATGGTAGCGGAGAAGACTAAGGAAGGTGCTGATAGTGGCATCAAGGTAGGAAAGAAGATGGGTCAAACGGACTCGAAACGTTAACTTTGTTTCTCTCTTCACAGATGCTGCCAGACCTGCTGGGTTTTTCCAGCATCTTCTGTTTTTGTATTAGGTTTCCAGAATCTGCAGTGTTTTGCTTTTATATAAGAGTGGGATGTTACAGTGTTTAAAGAGCAGTTATAAAGGGAGAGCTGCAATGTCAGAGGGGTAGTACTGAGGGAATGTCACACTGTTGAAGCAGCAGTTCTAAGGGACAGCTGCACTGTCAGACGGGCAGCAGTGAGGGAAAGTTACACTGTTTGAGGGGCAGTTCTCAGGGAGAGCTGCCATGTCAAGTGTGTCGCTGTTGGGTAAGGTGTTAAACCGAGGCTGCCTCTGTCCTCTTTCAGCGTGTGGTCACTGTTGTAACGTAGGGAAACACGGTGTCCAATTTGTGCACAGCAAGATCCCTCAAACAGCAGCGTGATAAACGTGCACCTGGATAGCTTCAGAAAGTAGAGATGTGGGGAAGACTGTTCTGAGTCTTTTCACTCACCTGGGCTGGACTACTCTTCCCGGATGCGAGATTCGAACTAGAGAGCTGGAAAGAAGTCAGCAGAACATGTTTGTGTTAGTCGTGTCGCTGTTGCTAACCCCAGAAACTTATTCAATACCAGTGAATGCTGAGGACACAGTGGTTTAGGACACGGGGAGGCTATGATGCTGCCTGTTGCACTCTCAGTGCTTCCTCCAAGCGGTGTTCAACATGGAGGAGCACTGATTCATCAGCTGAGGGGGGGGGGGCGATACGTGGTAATCAGCAGGAAGTTTCCTTGCACACGTTTGACCTGATGCCATCGGACTTCATAGAGTCCGGAGTCGATGTTGAGGACTCCCAGGGCGACTCCCGCCCGAATGCATACCAGTGTGGCGCCACCTCTGCTGGGTCTTTCCTGCCAGTGTGCCTGGACATACCCAGGGAGGGTTGATGCTGGTGTCTGGGACATTGTCTGTTAGGTTGGATTCCGTGAGGATGACTATGTCAGGCTATTCCTTGACTAGTCTGTGAGACAGCCCTGCCAATGTTGGCACAAACCCCCAGGTGTCAGTAAAGAGGGCTTTGCAAAGTCGACAGGGCTGAATTTGCTGCTGTCGTCTCTGGTGCCCAGATCGATGCCGGGTGCTCCATCCGGTTTCAATCCTTATCCGATTGCTGTTTGATACAAGTGATACAAGCCTTGCTAGGCTATTTCAGAGGGCATTTAAGAGGCAGCCACATTGCTGTGGGTCAGTAGTGCCAGACCAGGTTTTGGATGGCAGATTTCCTTCCTGATGGGTTTTTACAAGAACTGACAATGGTTTCATGGTCATCATGAGTTTTTCTGCAAGATCTTTATTGATTGAATTTAAATTCCACCATCTGCAGAGCATTAGCCTCGGCCTCTGGATCACTAGTCCAGTGACAACACCAATATGCCATTGCCTCTTATTGTCCCTAGCTGTACTACTGCCCTTCATCTCTCCATTAGGCCTCCCCATTACCCTCCCCCTTCCAATTACCACTCCCTGTTCACTATTACCCCTCAAAATCCCATTACCTCTCCCCACCTTATTGTCTATCCTCAATTCCCACCTCCCCATTATCCCACCCCTTCCAAACACTCCACCCCATTATTCCACCCCTTCCCATTACCCTTTCCCATTACACCTCCCTTCCTTATAGGACACAGCTCCAATGATTGCTCAATACCACCACCCTGGTGATTGTAATTTTTTGAGTTCCTCTCTCCTTTCCAGTTCCTGATTTACAGCTCGTTCTGGGATGTTGCTCGTGTCCTCTACAGTGAAAACCGATGCAAACTACCTGTTCAATTCATCTGCCATCTTTCTATTATTAGTTCCCAGACTCACTTTCTATAGGACCAACACTCACTTTGTTAAATCTTTTCCTATTTAAATGTCTATAGAAACTCTTATCATCTGTTTTCATATTTCTAGCTGGCTTTCTCTCATACTCTAATTTTTCCCTCCTTATTAATCTTTTCTGTCATTCTTGCTGCTCATTATATTCTGTACCATTTTCTGACCTGCCACCAGTCTTTGTGCAATTATATGCTTTTTCTAAAGTTTGATACTGTCTTTAACTTTTTTAGTTAACCACAGATGGTGAGTCCTCTCCTTGGAATTTTTCTTTCTGATTGAGTGTCTCTTCTGTGTATTCTGAAATATCCCTTTAAATATCTGCCACTGCATCTCTATTGAACTATCCCTTAACCTCATTTGCCAGTTCACTTCAGCTAGCTCAGCTTTCGTGCCTTCATAACTGCCCTGGAGTTTAAAATACTAGTCTTGGACCACTCTTCTCTCACTTAAACTGCATGTAAAATTTAATTATATTATGATCGCTGCTACCTAGAGATGCCTTCACTATGAGGTTATTAATTAATCCTATCTTGTTGCATAACACCAGGTCTAGTGTAGCCTGCTCCCTGCTTCACTTCAGGACATGTTGTTCTGAGAAACTATCCCAAAAACATTCTATGAACTCCTCATCAATGCTACCTTTGCCCACCTGATTTTTCCACTCTAGATTAAAACCCCCCATGATTATCACTGTACCTTTCTGACAAGCTCCTATCATCTCTTCTTTTCTACTCTGTCCTACTATGTAGTTACAATTAGGGGGCCTCTACACCGCTCCATTGGCTTGTTGCCTTTATCATTTCTCATCTCACCCCAAACCGCTTCTACATCTGGTTTCCTGAACTTAGGTCATCCCGCTCTATTCTGTTAATACCATCATTAATTAACTGAACCACCCCTCCATTCTTTCCTAACTTCCTGTCCTTCCTAAATGTCATGTACCCTTCAATATTCATGTCCAAATCTATGTCACCCTGTAGCCGTGTCTGTGTTATGGCTATCAGATCATGCTTATTTATTTCTATTTACATTATCAGTCAATCTCTTTTGTTTTGAATGCTATGTGCAGCCAGATACAGAGCCTTTAGTTGTGTCCTTTTATTATTTTTGTAATGTCTAACCTCATCTGCTGATTTACTGTTAAAATTCTTCTCTCTATCCTTTCCTGTCATAGTCTGTTTATCATGTCCCATATTAGTACCTTTCTCTCTTGCTTTGTCTCTTATCCTTGGTTTCCCACATCTTCCCAAATTTGATTCCACACTCCCACTATTTAGTTTGAAACCCTCTGGGCCGACAAGTACCAGTGGAAAAAGCGTCAAGCTTCAGAAACATTACCCCCCATAAAAATGATTAATGTTTGAAAACTGTGTGTTGTGTTTCTTTAGTTGGGAACCATCAGTATGTTAACCCTGTGCCTGAACCGAAATTTAATTTTGGTCTTTTCCCCCTACAAAGAGGGCGGCCACATCTTGGCAACAAGACCAGCTGTGTCCGCCATTGTTGCTGTGGAGTATATGGGCGGTAACAAGAGTGAACCAAATAGGTACGTCACCTGGGAGAGCTGCACTATTGAAGGGACAGTACTGAAGGAGTGTTAAAACTCTTTCGGGGCAGTTCCAAAGGAGAGCTGCTCAGTGGGAGAGGCAGTAAAGATTGGGATGTTAGTGTTTAAGGAGCAGTCATAAAGGGAGAGCTGCAATGTCAGAGGGGTAGTACTGAGGGAATGTCACACTGTTTAAGCAGCAGTTCTAAGGGACAGCTGCACTGTCAGATGAGCAGCAGTGAGGGAAAGTTACACTGTTTGAGGGGCAGTTCTCAGGGAGAGCTGCTATGTCAAGTGTGCCGCTGTCAGGTAAGATATTAAATCGAGGCTGCCTCTGTCCACTTTCAGAGTGTGGTCACTGTTGTAACATTGGGAAACACGGTGTCCAATTTGTGCACAGCAAGATCCCTCAAACAGCAGCGTGCTGATAAACGTGCACCTGGATAGCTGCAGGAAGTAGTTATGCGGCGAAGACTGTTCTGATTTGGTAAAGATGTTTCCACTCACCTGGCCTGAATGACTCATCCCGGGTGCGAGATCTGAACGAGAATGCTGGAAAGAAGTCACCAGAACATGTTTGTGTTAGTTGTGTGGCTGTTGCTAGCCCCAGAAATTTATTCAATGCCAGTAAATGCTGAGGATACAGTGGTTTAGGACACAGGGAGGCTATGATGCTGCCTGTCAGTCACAGCCAGTATCTACAGTGTTACCTGTTTACATGGGAAATTCCCATTACCACTGCTCACATTGCTAACTGTGGTGGTGAAAGATCCATGAACCTTATAACACAGTGTGGAGGAATAAAATACGTGTATAATTGTGAATGAAATAAAATACACGCAAAGTACTAAGAACAAACCGAAACCGGCGAAACCAGAGCTTAAATCAGGAACTTTGAAGATGGGTAAGAAAACGAAAAAAAAGTAGTATACCCAGGGGTTCGAGTCCCCTGGAGGTGAAAAGTAAGTAATTTCTGTGTTTTCTTTTGTGTCCATTACGGTCCTGAAATTGTCCAACATGTTTCTGTTTGGGTTAAATGGACTCAAAGTAAAGGAGAGAGCTTCCCACCAGCTGGAACTTCTAATCGGGACAGAATTGAGCACTTATAATATGTTTTAAGGGAGGTAGATAGTCCGCTACTGAATTTTCTGTAACTTAAAAAAAAATGAATTGATCTAAGTTACAAGAGCTGCTTGTGCTGAAGAGAGAGAGAGAGAGGGGGTACCCCTAGGGGGTTAATGAGCAATTGACAAGCAGCAGCAGAGAAAATGTGAGATTTCATCAGTTTGAAGGTCCCTATAGGTGGAGCCTTCAAGATCCCTTTATTCCCCCCACTGCTACTCGAAGATTCGTTTAGAGTTAAGTCAATATTATAGGAGTATCGATACATACCTTTATCTATGTGTTTGTTTTTGTGCAATGAAGCATTTGTATGTGAGCTTTAATGTGTTTTCTTCCCTGAATTGTCTCGTGTGTGTGTGTAGTTGAGCACTTTTGAGTCGAAAGCCCCATATTAGATTAAAGGAAAAGTTTATTCAAATATTCCAAAGTTTTGAGTATAAGGTTTGAGTTGAGATTTCTGGCAAAAATCATAATTTGAAGGTAGTGTAAAGATAAAACAGGGCTTGCCTTTGTTTGAGATGAACCAACCCTTGTACCACCCCCTTGCAGACAAGTAGGGAATAACCCTCATCATCAACTTCCAAGCTGATTGGGATTAATACATACGAGTTAGTATTCTAAAATTCTGAGAAAAAGAAATTACTTGAAATTCAGAAGGATTCTAGGAAAACGAAAAGACATAAACACATGGTCTAGATGGTTCCAATGGATAAAAAGGGGTTTCTTATGAAGAGATGAATTAAATATTAAAGGAAATCTGCTTTCCAAAAGCACTGGAATTTGAATTGGCGACAATCTTGAGATGTAAAGTGCAGTGTAATTTAATAGGTTACTTTTGAATCACTAGGATGCTATCTAAGATAAAGAAAGTGTCGATAAACATATGGAAATTATAACTTGGATACAAATCATTACACATGAAAAAGAGGTTGTTTTAATTTTGATAGTGTAAATTACAGTTCTTACAAAGTTTAAAAATTTGAGGTTTGGTTCTTGATAAAGTTCTCAAAAGGGAATTTTCATTTTAACAGTTCTGACAACAATTGGCACTAATTCAAATGCTGCAAGCTTTTGTGTTTGTAAGTCTGTTCCCAAAATATGAAGCTAAGCTCAAGACCTTGGCAAAGTTTGGCAGAAATCCAATTTTTGGCCGAGTTAATGAATCTGGGATAATTCTAAAAAAGGGTCAGACACAATTTAGTGGGTTACTTTTAAGACAATAAAATCTTTGAGAAGAATAAAAAGAAGCAAAACATGTCAATACCTGATTTCTGTTTTAAAACTGTTATGAGAATACTTTATTGGATTGTAAAATCTCTCCAGACAACCTGAACAAGATAAGATGGTAGCTGTTGCAAGTGTAAACTGGTATGAGGAAAGTAGGAGAATGAGTCAGGGAAAGAGGACATAATGTACAAACTGTTTTAAGGGAAATGAATTTGATAATCATGGCCATCAACTGAGGCATTGGAACTGCACAGGGGGAGATAAGCAAAGATCTAGAGACAGAGATCCCCATTGAAATGGAATAGTTAATATGGCCTAAAGAGTAAGGAAACATTTTAAACAATCAAGACAATAGAGAAACTGAACTCAAGAGAACCTTAGGATGATCATGGTCAGGAAAGAAAACTTAGAGGTAAAACTATGAGGAATCTGTAGTTCAGGAATTGAAATGTAAGGAGAAATAATACTTAACAACAATTTACCACAAGATGGATACAGATAAAGGGAAAGCTGGAAAAAGGCTAAATAGATGTATTACTGATTATATTAATGTGCCTGTGAGCTACAAAAAGTAAAACCATAGGATTAACACCTTGAGGACAGGCAGGGTTAAGCGGTTCCCAGAGAGAATCATCACTGGAAGTGAAAATACTGAGCCATTGAAAGATAGGATAAGAAGGTGCATTGTAGAGTTGTTTAAGGAATTGAGGTCTGACATGAGACAGCAGCAGGAGGGAGTAAACTGGAAGGAGTGGGGGTGCCTACCCAAATGGATTCAGATCAGGGAACTAATTTCACAGGGAGAGTCATTAAAGAAGTGTGTAAGCTTATGGAGATTAAACAGAAATTCCATATTCCTTACCACTCCCAGAGTCCAGGGATGGTGGAAAGGATGAACTGAACTTTAAAAAAAAACATCAATCAAGAGACAGGGAACAGCCCAATATTCTAATGCACCGTGGGCTACCCCAAGCAGGACCGCCAGGTTCACCCCATTTGAAATGATAACAGGAAGGGCCATGCAATTACCTGAAGGTATTATAGTAGGAGGTGTAGGGCCACAGAAAGGAAAAGTACAGCACAATGTAAGGAAATTAAGTGGGCAATTACATAAGTTAAGAGAGGAAGTTAGAGACTGACAGATGATTAAGGATATGGAAACAGGCAAGTCCAAAGAGCAACAATGGACCATACCAGGTAATTATGACAGGTGACACATGTGCACTTGTAGATATGAGAACGGGAAGTAAATGGAGGCATTACACACAGTTAAAGATACATGACAATTGACCAAGCGGTAACCCAGAGAACGGGAGCCGATGTTAATGTCTCCACAGATCTACGATCCTGGTCGTGGGCCTATCAGTACTGGCAACAAGGTCGGGGATCATCACTGCTCATCCTGCACCGCAGGAGGAACTTTGGTACAGCATGGACAGTGCCAAATGCGACACGCAACGGGGAATGATAAATGTAACAGTAGGAGAACAAGTGCTTTCAAATTGTAGTAAGGGTTGCTTCAGATCGAGCATGGGAGGTCCGCTATTACCCAGCCACCTCCCACCTCTACTTTCACAGTCTGAGTAGAGATAATTGAAGCCCCTCAAACCACACCGACTGATCCATCTTGTCCGACTATGCATCCAGGACCGACGAATGGTTTGGTACTGGTTAATCAGAAGTTTTGTATGATAATATACACCATGAGCTGGTACCTGTAGTCTTGAATGTATCCGGTGTCGTCCTGCCCCAGTGGTGCTCAGCCCATACCCAAGCACTCTATACGGCTCTGAGGCGCCAGTTGATGACTGAAGCAGTTCAGTTCAGTGGCGAGACGCGATCAGGCTTGGGAGGGAACCGCGTTAAGCGCAGCCTGATAAATGATGCCACTATGATATTCAATATAGGGACATCATTGGTTAATCCAAAGCCTGGCTACCGTGCTCGAAAGTCATGCGGGGACTATCAATAAATTAATTGAAATAAGGAAAAATATTTCAGACAAAGTGAGCAGAAATGATGTATGCAACACCTATGGATCTTGGGCACTGGAACAAGCCTGAGAAAATTTAAGACAGACTAAAGAATGGGTAACTAATGAGCATTTATTGAATCTCTCACGACACAGGAATCATGACTTGACCGGTTGCCAGCTCAGGGGTTTAACACGTGTATGTAGAATGAATGTTGAATGTATAGTGAATAGTAATATGCTAATAGGCATTGTATTAGTAATACCTGTCATACCGATGTCAATGACATAACCCAAGCAAGACGCCCACAGTGACTGCTGGTACGGGACCCCAGCCATGGGGCCCATTTGTACACCTACAAATAGACTTTATACAAATGCCTAAATGTATGGAATATAATTATGTTTTAGTTCTAGTATGTTTGTTCTTGCGATGGGTGGAGGCGCATCCCACCCGACGAAATGATGCTGTTGTTGTTGTAAAATTGTTGTTCATTTTACTGCTAAAGTGATAAAGGAACTGTTGAAGGCCTTACAATGCAACCATCACCTTCCCTGCCCATACCACCCCCAGGCTATTGGGGCGGTGGAAAGACAAAATGGTATTCTGAAAAACAAACAAGCTAAATTATGTGAAGAAACCAGTTTGAGAGGGCCTGAAGCTCTACTCTTGGTGCTCATGACTATGCGCTCTCACCCTAACTGTCTCAAGAGCTTGCATATACAGGTAGTAGAAGCTCAGAAAAAGCCCACCATTGAAGATTGCCGTCAATACCAGCCCGGGGACCTAGTCCTAGTAAAGACCTTCAGGAGAAAGAACTGTTTGGAACCTCGATGGGAAGGACCTTTCCAAGTCCTGCTCACCACCCAAATGGCCGTAAAGGTTGAAGGATGCCCTCGTGGATCCACGCATCGCACGTCAAGCGGACGCTGACCTCGGACGGAAGTGCTTGTGCAAGAACTTTAACTGAGCCGTCGGAATGCTGACTCTGATTTGGATCCTGTCCTGCGTGGTCCTTGCTGGGGCATGGAATACCAATTCTGCCGTTCAACGAATGCAGGCAAGTTAATCGGACTAAATGTTGGATTTGTACTCATTTTCCTCTATGCAAAACAGCAGCTGAATGGCATGAGAGGGTGGAAAGGACCCTACCTTGTGCTGCTAACAACTCGAACGGCCCTGAAGATTAAAGGGAAGGAAGACTGGGTCCACGCCACTCGTTGTAAAAAACATTGTCCGGCAGTCCTATAACCGTCTTTAGCAGTGAACTAATTTGCATTATGTATCGGATACTGCTTTTTGCTATATTCTGTCTTTTTGCTATATTTTGTGGGGTGTACCCAAAGGATTCTCACCCCAACACCTTTTTGTCTTTATGCCGCGCCTATGCTAGACAAGTAGGACAGGGCCAAGTTGGATATGTGCCCAGACTCCCCAACATGGAGGAGAGATGGGTAATTGGCGTGCTGTTCCTCTAAATGACACTGAGTATGCTGACATTCGAACTTTTGATATTGTAACACCGCAGCACAATATGTTTAGGGGTTGGTTCCGTCGCTCTCCACCTGCCAATGGGTGGAACTATACAGAACATGGGATTAGAATTAGATCCCCACTAGAGCCGGTAAACGTCACCTGTTGGTGTTCCAACCTTACACTCAGCACTTATGATCTGGGACGAAGCTCCTGTCATACTACAGTATCATACATCTTTGAGCTATCTGTCCGAAAGCCCGCCGGTGCTGAACATCCACCAGACCCTCTTAATGGTACATACTAGGTTTGTGGAGATAAAGCTTACCCCTGGTTGCCTGGGATGCCTCAACTATCCCTTTTCTCTAATGTGCCTGTAGGAAATTCGGAAAAGAACAAAACCACTCCCACCTGGAGTGGCTGTTGCTACCTAGCATTCTTAAATCCCTATCTTCGCCATATAGGTAAATCAGATATGCACCCACATCGGCGCCTACATCGCCATGGCATCTCGGAATCTGAACGATTCTGGATGATTGCTTTGCCCCCCTTATGGATCGGCTCGTAATTCACGTGAAATTATCAACCTGGCAGCTGCGCTTGAAAAAGTCACTAATTCAACGGCTGATGCTCTGATTAAAACACAGAAGCAGATCTCAGCCAGCACCACTGAAATGGTAGCATTACGCCTGACCGTATTACAAAACAGGATGGCCCTTCACTTCCTTCTAGCTGAAAATGGTGGCACTTGTGCTATGATAGGCTCAGAGTGCTGCACTTATGTACCCGATGTCTCTGAAAATATCACTGACTTGGGACAGCATGTCATGGACAAGGTACAAGAAATAAAGAAGGCTGGGGAAAGTTCGAGCAATGTTTATAAAAAAAGATTCTCAGTGGTCTACAATATTAGGTTGGTTTTCCGGTTGGGAAAGTTGGTTGCTATACTTTTTAATTGGGATAGTCGTGGCACGTATCATAGGGTGCTGTGCGTGTGTTACTTTACGGATTTGCTGCTCCCAGATTGTCAATAGTGTCTCTACTGGATTAGGGGGTGCCCCAATCATTCCCCAAATGATGCGCGCTGGCCCCAGCGAAGCCCACTGGTGAGGAGAGAAAGTTTACCCCGCCGGGGACAGGCCTTTTACTCATTGTTATGAACCCCTGTATGATGATGAAGATATTATTCCTCACTGGTGTTAATCGAAAAGAAAAGATTAACAAGGAGGGACTGTAGAGGAATAAAATACGTGTATAATTGTGAATGAAATAAAATACACGTATAATTGTGAATGAAATAAACGACACATATAAATGGGAAAGGAAATTAAAATACATGTATAATGAAATTACTGTAGAATGTCCCCAAACAGTCCCGCAGCCAGCACATAAATTAGCAAAGGAAAGGGCCAGTGCTACCTTCCCAGACTAAGGGGCTCCGGATGTCAGATACGGTGGCAAAATCTAAGAGAGAAAAAACTATTGTGTGTGCATTGCCCAGGATATGTAACCATTAACACTATCTATTTGCTGAACCATCGACATTGTCCTGTCTCATCGTTAAATCATTAACACTGATCGCTATCCTTTGAAGTCATTTAAAACTATTGTAATTGCCCAAGTTTCTGTCACGAATCTTTTGCTATATCTGTGTGTGTAAAGAGATGTTAGTCAGAGACTGGTTCGCTCCATTGTATGCGACTAGGCTCTCCATGTTTTCACGACTTTAATAAAGACTTCCCAGAGAAGCCTCCAGGGTCAGAGTGTTCACTCCGTTTTTCCGCGACACACAGGATGGGGCCATTCAGCCCATTGTGCTTTGAAAATGTTACGCGTACTTAGTCCTGTGTATCCCAAAGCCCGGAATATGAGTTTTTGACAAATACATGTTCAAATATCTTTTGTAAACTGCTGTGGAAACTGCTTCCAGTGTCCATCACAATGGTCCTGTGTGAAAATAACGCTTCTCCACTCCTCCTCGAGTTCGTTTTGCCAATTACATTAAATTGGTTTCGTTTGGTTACCACCTATACTGCCCAACAAAGTCGTTTCTGCTTATTTCTTCTATTCAAACCTGATATAATTATTGACACCTCTATTCAATCTCCCTTAAATATTTTCTGCATTATCCCTCCCCGCCCTATTAAACCTCACTGACCTATTACCCACTCTTCCATTCCGGCTCCCCACATCATTGCCCCTGCCTATGCCATTACCATTCCCTTCACCTTTACCCTTCATGACCCCGCCCGTCCATTTCTCTTTCCCTCACACTCCTTCCTTTCGTCATTACCCCTCTCCTCACCATTAACCCTCCCTCCCCATTCCACCCTCATATTCCCTCCCCATTCCCCCTTTATTCCAGCTCCGCATTTCCCTATTAGGCCTCCGTATTACCCCTCCTCATTCCCATTCCCCATCCCCCCCTTTGTCCCCATTCCCCTCCCCGTTCCCTCTCCTCATTCCCCCTCCAACTACTCCTTTTCAAACTCCCCTATTCCCCCACCGCTTCTGCATACTCGCCCTCCTCCCCATTAACCCTACCCCATTCTGCCTCCCCTTCCCCATTCCCTCCCTCCCAATTCATCTGCCACCATTCCACCTCACCTTCCCCATTCCCCCACCGCTCCCCATTCTTCCCTTCTCCCCCCCTCCCTTCCCCAATCTCCATCCCCTCATCTTCCTCCTTCCTATTCTGCCTCTTCTCCCTCCCCATTCTCCCTCCCCCCACCCCCCCGTGACAACCGATGCAAACTACCTGTTCAATTCATCTGCCATCTTTCTATTATTAGTTCCCAGACTCACTTTCTATAGGACCAACACTCACTTTGTTAAATCTTTTCCTATATAAATATCTAAAGAAACTCTTATCATCCGTTTTCATATTTCTAGCTGGCTTTCTCTCATACTCTAAATTTTCCCTCCTTATTAATCTTTTCTTTCATTCTTGCTGCTCATTATATTCTGTACCATTTTCTGACCTGCCACCAGTCTTTGTGCAATTATATGCTTTTTTTCTAAAGTTTGATACTGTCTTTAACTTTTTTAGTTAACCACAGACGGTGAGTCCTCTCCTTGGAATTTTTCTTTCTGATTGAGTGTCTCTTCTGTGTATTCTGAAATATCCCTTTAAATATCTGCCACTGCATCTCTATTGAACTATCCCTTAACCTCATTTGCCAGTTCACTTTAGCTAGCTCAGCTTTCGTGCCTTCATAACTGCCCTGGAGTTTAAAATACTAGTCTTGGACCACTCTTCTCTCACTTAAACTGCATGTAAAATTCAATTATATTATGATCGCTGCTACCTAGAGATGCCTTCACTATGAGGTTATTAATTAATCCTATCTTGTTGCATAACACCAGGTCTAGTGTAGCCTGCTCCCTGCTTCACTTCAGGACATGTTGTTCTGAGAAACTATCCCAAAAACATTCTATGAACTCCTCATCAATGCTACCTTTGCCCACCTGATTTTTCCACTCTAGATTAAAACCCCCCATGATTATCACTGTACCTTTCTGACAAGCTCCTATCATCTCTTCTTTGCTACTCTGTCCTACTATGTAGTTACAATTAGGGGGCCTCTACACCACTCCGTTGACTTGTCGCCTTTAACATTTCTCATCTCACCCCAAACCGCTTCTACATCTGGTTTTCTGAACTTAGGTGATCCCGCTCTATTGTGTTAATACGATCATTAATTAACTGAACCACCCCTCCATTCTTTCCTAACTTCCTGTCCTTCCTAAATGTCATGTCCCCTTCAGTATTCATGTCCCAATCTATGTTACCCTGTAGCCGTGTCTGTGTTATGGCTATCAGATCATGCTTATTTACTTCTATTTACACTATCAGTCCATCTCTTTTGTTTTGAACGCTATGTGGAGCCAGATACAGAGCCTTTAGTTGTGTCCGTTCATTATTTTTGTAATATCTAGCCTCATCTGCTGATTTACTGTTAAAATTCTTCTCTCTATCCTTTCCTGTCATAGTCTGTTTATCATGTCCCATATTAGTACCTTTCTCTCTTGCTTTGTCTCTAATCCTTAGTTTCCCACATCTTCCCAAATTTGAATCCACACTCCCACTACTTAGTTTGAAACCCTCTGGGCCGACAAGTACCAGTGGAAAAAGTGTCAAGCTTCAGAAACATTATCCCCCCATAAAAATGATTAATGTTTGAAAACTGTGCGTTGTGTTTCTTTAGTTGGGAACCATCAGTATTTTAACCCTGTGCCTGTACCGAAATTTAATTTTGGTCTTTTCCCCATACAAAGAGGGCGGCCACATCTTGGCAACAAGACCAGCTGTGTCCGCCATTGTTGCTGTGGAGTATATGGGCGGTAACAAGAGTGAACCAAATAGCTCCGTCTCCTGGGAGAGCTGCACTATTGAAGGGACAGTACTGAAGGAGTGTTAAAACTCTTTCGGGGCAGTTCCAAAGGAGAGCTGCTCAGTGGGAGAGGCTGTAAAGATTGGGATGTTAGTGTTTAAGGAGCAGTCATAAAGGGAAAGTTGCAATGTCAGAGGAGTAGTACTGAGGGAATGTCACACTGTTTAAGCAGCAGTTCTAAGGGACAGCTGCACTGTCAGACGAGCAGCAGTGAGGGAAAGTTACACTGTTTGAGGAGCAGTTCTCAGGGAGAGCTGTCAGGTAAGAGGCTGCCTCTGTCCTCTTTCAGAGTGTGGTCACTGTTGTAACGTTGGGAAACACGGTGTCCGATTTGGGCACAGCAAGATCCCTCAAACAGCAGCGTGATAAACGTGCACCTGGATAGCTGCAGTAAGTAGTTATGCGGCGAAGACTGTTCTGATTTGCTAAAGATGTTTCCACTCACCTGGCCTGAATGACTCATCCCGACTGCGTGATCTGAACGAGAATGCTAGAAAGAAGTCACCAGAACATGTTTGTGTTAGTTGTGTGGCTGTTGCTAGCCCCAGAAATTTATTCAATGCCAGTAAATGCTGAGGATGCAGTGGTTTCGGACACGGGGAGGCTATGATGCTGCCTGTCAGTCACAGCCAGTATCTACAGTGTTACCTGTTTACATGGGAAATTCCCATTACCACTGCTCACATTGGTAACTGTGGTGGTGACAATTCCATGAATCTTATAACACAGGATGGTACCATTCAGCCCATTGTGCTTTGAAAATGTTACGCATACTTAGTCCTGTGTATCCCAAAGCCGGAATATGAGTTTTTGACAAATACATGTTCAAATATCTTTTGTAAACTGCTGTGGAAACTGCTTCCAGTGTCCATCACAATGGTCCTGTGTGAAAATAACGCTTCTCCACTCCTCCTCGAGTTCGTTTTGCCAATTACATTAAATCGGTTTCGTTTGGTTACCACCTATATTGCCCAAGAAAGTCGTTTCTGCTTATTTCTTCTATTCAAGCCTGATATAATTATTGACACCTCTATTCAATCTCCCTTAAATATTTTCTGCAGTATCCCTCCCCGCCCTATTAAACCTCAATGACCTATTACCCACTCTTCCACTCCGGCTCCCCACATCATTGCCTCTGCCTATGCCATTACCATTCCCTTCACCTTTACCCTTCATGACCCCGCCCGTCCATTTCTCTTTCCCTCACACTCCTTCCTTTCGTCATTAACCCTCTCCTCACCATTAACCCTCCCTCCCCATTCCCCCCTTCATATTCCCTCCCCATTCCCCCCTTATTCCAGCTCCGCATTTCCCCATTAGGCCTCTGTATTACCCCTCCTCATTCCCATTCCCCATCCCACCCTTTGTCCCCATTCCCCTCCCCGTTCCATCTCCCCATTCCCCCTCCAACTACTCCTTTTCAAACTCCCCTATTTCCCCACCGCTTCTGCATACTCAACCCCCTCCCCATTAACCCTACCCCATTCTGCCTCCCCTTCCCCATTCCCTCCCTCCCAATTCATCTTCCACCATTCCTACTCAGCTTCCCCATTCCCCCACCCCCAGGCGCCCCCTCTCCACCACCCACCTCCCCCTCCCCACCCCCCCGTGAAAACCGATGCAAACTACCTGTTCAATTCATCTGCCATCTTTCTATTATTAGTTCCCAGACTCACTTTCTATAGGACCAACACTCACTTTGTTAAATCTTTTAACTAAAGAAACTCTTATCATCCGTTTTCATATTTCTAGCTGGCTTTCCCTCATACTCTAAATTTTCCCTCCTTATTAATCTTTTCTGTCATTCTTGCTGCTCATTATATTCTGTACCATTTTCTGACCTGCCATCAGTCTTTGTGCAATTATATGCTTTTTTCCTTAAGTTTGATACTGTCTTTAACTTTTTTAGTTAACCACAGATGGTGAGTCCTCTCCTTGGAATTTTTCTTTCTGATTGAATGTCTCTTCTGTGTATTCTGAAATATCCCTTTAAATATCTGCCACTGCATCTCTATTGAACTATCTCTTAACCTCATTTGCCAGTTCACTTTAGCTAGTTCAACTTTCGTGCCTTCATAACTGCCCTGGAGTTTAAAATACTAGTCTTGGACCACTCTTCTCTCCCTTAAACTGAATGTAAAATTCAATTATATTATGATCGCTGCTACCTAGAGATGCCTTCACTATGAGGTTATTAATTAATCCTATCTTGTTGCATAACACCAGGTCTAGTGTAGCCTGCTCCCTGCTTCACTTCAGGACATGTTGTTCTGAGAAACTATCCCAAAAACATTCTATGAACTCCTCATCAATGCTACCTTTGCCCACCTGATTTTTCCACTCTAGATTAAAACCCCCCATGATTATCACTGTAACTTTCTGACAAGCTCCTATCATCTCTTCTTTTCTACTCTGTCCTACTATGTAGTTACAATTAGGGGGCCTCTACACCACTCCGTTGACTTGTCGCCTTTATCATTTCTCATCTCACCCCAAACCGCTTCTACATCTGGTTTCCTGAACTTAGGTCATCTCGCTCTATTGTGTTAATATTATCATTAATTAACTGAACCACCCCTCCATTCTTTCCTAACTTCCTGTCCTTCCTAAATGTCATGTACCCTTCAATATTCATGTCCCAATCTATGTCACCCTGTAGCCGTGTCTGTGTTATGGCTATCAGATCATGCTTATTTATTTCTATTTACACTATCAGTCCATCTCTTTTGTTTTGAACGCTATGTGAAGCCAGATACAGAGCCTTTAGTTGTGTCCTTTTATTATTTTTGTAATATCTAGCCTCATCTGCTGATTTACTGTTAAAATTCTTCTTTCTATCCTTTCCTGTCATAGTCTGTTTATCATGTCCCATATTAGTACCTTTCTCTCTTGCTTTGTCTCTAATCCTTGGTTTCCCACATCTTCCCAAATTTGATTCCACACTCCCACTATTTAGTTTGAAACCCTCTGGGCCGACAAGTACCGGTGGAAAAAGTGTCAAGCTTTAGAAACATTACCGCCCCCCCCATAAAAATGATTAATGTTTGAAAACTGTGTGTTGTGTTTCTTTAGTTGGGAACCATCAGTATTTTAACCCTGTGCCTGAACCGAAATTAAATTTGGTCTTTTCCCCATACAAAGAGGGCGGCCACATCTTGGCAACAAGACCAGCTGTGTCCGCCATTGTTGCTGTGGAGTATATGGGCGGTAACAAGAGTGAACCAAATAGGTACGTCTCCTGGGAGAGCTGCACTATTGAAGGGACAGTACTGAAGGAGTGTTAAAACTCTTTCGGGGCAGTTCCAAAGGAGAGCTGCTCAGTGGGAGAGGCAGTAAAGATCGGGATGTTAGTGTTTAAGGAGCAGTTATAAAGGGAGAGCTGCAATGTCAGAGGGGTAGTACTGAGGGAATGTCACACTGTTTAAGCAGCAGTTCTAAGGGACAGCTGCACTGTCAGATGGGCAGCAGTGAGGGAAAGTTACACTGTTTGAGGGGCAGTTCTCAGGGAGAGCTGCTATGTCAAGTGTGCCGCTGTCAGGTAAGATATTAAACCGAGGCTGCCTCTGTCCACTTTCAGAGTGTGGTCACTGTTGTAACGTTGGGAAACACGGTGTCCAATTTGTGCACAGCAAGACCCCTCAAACAGCAGCGTGATAAACGTGCACCTGGATAGCTGCAGGAAGTAGTTATGCGGCGAAGACGGTTCTGATTTGGTAAAGATGTTTCCACTCACCTGGCCTGAATGACTCATCCCGACTGTGTGATCTGAACGAGAATGCTGGAAAGAAGTCACCAGAACATGTTTGTGTTAGTTGTGTGGCTGTTGCTAGCCCCAGAAATTTATTCAATGCCAGTAAATGCTGAGGATACAGTGGTTTAGGACACGGGGAGGCTATGATGCTGCCTGTCAGTCACAGCCAGTATCTACAGTGTTACCTGTTTACATGGGAAATTCCCATTACCACTGCTCACATTGGTAACTGTGGTGGTGACAGATGCATGAATCTTATAACACAGGATGGTACCATTCAGCCCGTTGTGCTTTGAAAATGTTACGCATGCTTAGTGCTGTGTATCCCAAAGCCGGAATATGAGTTTTTGACAAATACATGTTCAAATATCTTTTGTAAACTGCTGTGGAAACTGCTTTCAGTGTCCATCACAAAGGTCCTGTGTGAAAATAACGCTTCTCCACTCCTCCTCGAGTTCGTTTTGCCAATTGCATTAAATCGGTTTCGTCTGGTTACCACCTATACTGCCCAAGAAAGTTGTTTCTGCTTATTTCTTCTATTCAAACCTGATATAATTATTGACACCTCTATTAAATCTCCCTTAAATATTTTCTGCAGTATCCCTCCCAGCCCTATTAAACCTCACTGACCTATTACCCACTCTTCCACTCCGGCTCCCCACATCATTGCCCCTGCCTATGCCATTACCATTCCCTTCACCTTTACCCTTCATGACCCCGCCCGTCCATTTCTCTTTCCCTCACACTCCTTCCTTTTGTCATTACCCCTCTCCTCACCATTAACCCTCCCTCCCCATTCCACCCTCATATTCC
The DNA here is from genome assembly GCF_964194155.1 of Cetorhinus maximus. Lineage (NCBI taxonomy): Eukaryota > Metazoa > Chordata > Chondrichthyes > Lamniformes > Cetorhinidae > Cetorhinus > Cetorhinus maximus. The sequence goes on from NW_027596340.1 coordinate 371,314, forward strand.
CTCCCCATTCCCCCCTAATTCCAGCTCCGCATTTCCCCATTAGGCCTCCGTTTAACCCCTCCTCATTCCCATTCCCCATCCCCCCCTTTGTCCCCATTCCCCTCCCCGTTCCCTCTCCTCATTCCCGCTCCAACTACTCCTTTTTGAACTCCCCTATTCCCCCACCGCTTCTGCATACTCAACCCCCTCCCCATTAACCCTACCCCATTCTGCCTCCCCTTCCCCATTCCCTCCCTCCCAATTCATCTTCCACCATTCCACCTCAGCTTCCCAATTCCCCCACCACCCACCCCCCCCAGAAAACCGATGCAAACTACCTGTTCAATTCATCTGCCATCTTTCTATTATTAGTTCCCTGACTCACTTTCTATAGGACCAACACTCACTTTGTTAAATCTTTTCCTATATAAATATCTATAGAAACTCTTATCATCTGTTTTCATATTTCTAGCTGGCTTTCTCTCATACTCTAATTTTTCCCTCCTTATTAATCTTTTCTGTCATTCTTGCTGCTCATTATATTCTGTACCATTTTCTGACCTGCCATCAGTCTTTGTGCAATTATATGCTTTTTTTGTTAAAGTTTGATACTGTCTTTAACTTTTTTAGTTAACCACAGATGGTGAGTCCTCTCCTTGGAATTTTTCTTTCTGATTGAATGTCTCTTCTGTGTATTCTGAAATATCCCTTTAAATGTCTGCCACTGCATCTCTATTGAACTATCTCTTAACCTCATTTGCCAGTTCACTTTAGCTAGCTCAGCTTTCGTGCCTTCATAACTGCCCTGGAGTTTTAAATACTAGTCTTGGACCACTCTTCTCTCCCTTAAACTGAATGTAAAATTCAATTATATTATGATCGCTGCTACCTAGAGATGCCTTCACTATGAGGTTATTAATTAATCCTATCTTGTTGCATAACACCAGGTCTAGTGTAGCCTGCTCCCTGCTTCACTTCAGGACATGTTGTTCTGAGAAACTATCCCAAAAACATTCTATGAACTCCTCATCAATGCTACCTTTGCCCACCTGATTTTTCCACTCTAGATTAAAACCCCCCATGATTATCACTGTACCTTTCTGACAAGCTCCTATCATCTTTTCTACTCTGTCCTACTTTGTAGTTACAATTAGGGGGCCTGTACACCACTCCGTTGACTTGTCGCCTTTATCATTTCTCATCTCACCCCAAACCGCTTCTACATCTGGTTTTCTGAACTTAGGTCATCTCGCTCTATTGTGTTAATATTATCATTAATTAACTGAACCACCCCCCATTCTTTCCTAACTTCCTGTCCGTCCTAAATGTCATGTACCCTTCAATATTCATGTCCCAATCTATGTCACCCTGTAGCCGTGTCTGTGTTATGGCTATCAGATCATGCTTATTTATTTCTATTTACACTATCAGTCCATCTCTTTTGTTTTGAATGCTATGTGCAGCCAGATACAGAGCCTTTAGTTGTGTCCTTTTATTATTTTTGTAATGTCTAACCTCATCTGCTGATTTACTGTTAAAATTCTTCTTTCTATCCTTTCCTGTCATAGTCTGATTATCATGTCCCATATTAGTACCTTTCTCTCTTGCTTTGTCTCTTATCCTTGGTTTTCCACATCTTCCCAAATTTGATTCCACACTCCCACTATTTAGTTTGAAACCCTCTGGGCCGACAAGTACCAGTGGAAAAAGTGTCAAGCTTCAGAAACATTACCCCCCCATAAAAATGATTAATGTTTGAAAACTGTGTGTTGTGTTTCTTTAGTTGGGAACCATCAGTATTTTAACCCTGTGCCTGAACCGAAATTTAATTTTGGTCTTTTCCCCATACAAAGAGGGCGGCCACATCTTGGCAACAAGACCAGCTGTGTCCGCCATTGTTGCTGTGGAGTATATGGGCGGTAACAAGAGTGAACCAAATAGCTCCGTCTCCTGGGAGAGCTGCACTATCGAAGGGACAGTACTGAAGGAGTGTTAAAACTCTTTCGGGGCAGTTCCAAAGGAGAGCTGCTCAGTGGGAGAGGCTGTAAAGATTGGGATGTTAGTGTTTAAGGAGCAGTCATAAAGGGAAAGTTGCAATGTCAGAGCGGTAGTATTGAGGGAATGTCACACTGTTTAAGCAACAGTTCTAAGGGACAGCTGCACTGTCAGACGAGCAGCAGTGAGGGAAAGTTACACTGTTTGAGGGGCAGTTCTCAGGGAGAGCTGCCATGTCAAGTGTGCCGCTGTCAGGTAAGATATTATACCGAGGCTGCCTGTGTCCACTTTCAGAGTTGGGAAACACGGTGTCCAATTTGTGCACAGCAAGATCCCTCAAACAGCAGCATGATAAACGTGCACCTGGATAGCTGCAGGAAGTAGTTATGCGGCGAAGACTGTTCTGATTTGCTAAAGATGTTTCCACTCACCTGACTTGAATGACTCATCCCGACTGCGTGATCTGAACGAGAATGCTGGAAAGAAGTCACCAGAACATGTTTGTGTTAGTTGTGTGGCTGTTGCTAGCCCCAGAAATTTATTCAATGCCAGTAAATGCTGAGGATACAGTGGTTTAGGACACGGGGAGGCTATGATGCTGCCTGTCAGTCACAGCCAGTATCTACAGTGTTACCTGTTTACATGGGAAATTCCCATTACCACTGCTCACATTGGTAACTGTGGTGGTGACAGATGCATGAATCTTATAACACAGGATGGTACCATTCAGCCCATTGTGCTTTGAAAATGTTACGCATACTTAGTCCTGTGTATCCCAAAGCCGGAATATGAGTTTTTGACAAATACATGTTCAAATATCTTTTGTAAACTGCTGTGGAAACTGCTTCCAGTGTCCATCACAATGGTCCTGTGTGAAAATAACGCTTCTCCACTCCTCCTCGAGTTCGTTTTGCCAATTACATTAAATCGGTTTCGTCTGGTTACCACCTATACTGCCCAAGAAAGTTGTTTCTGCTTATTTCTTCTATTCAAACCTGATATAATTATTGACACCTCTATTAAATCTCCCTTAAACATTTTCTGCAGTATCCCTCCCAGCCCTATTAAACCTCAATGACCTATTACCCACTCTTCCACTCCGGCTCCCCATATCATTGCCCCTGCCTATGCCATTACCATTCCCTTCACCTTTATTCTTCATGACCCCGCCCGTCCATTTCTCTTTCCCTCACACTCCTTCCTTTCGTGATTAACCCTCTCCTCACCATTAACCCTCCCTCCCCATTCCACCCTCATATTCCCTCCCCATTCCCCCCTTATTCCAGCTCCGCATTTCCCCATTAGGCCTCCGTATTACCCCTCCTCATTCCCATTCCCCATCCCCCCCTTTGTCCCCATTCCCCTCCCCGTTCCCTCTCCTCATTCCCGCTCCAACTACTCCTTTTCGAACTCCCCTATTCCCCCACCGCTTCTGCATACTCAACCCCCTCCCCATTAACCCTACCCCATTCTGCCTCCCCTTCCCCATTCCCTCCCTCCCAATTCATCTTCCACCATTCCACCTCAGCTTCCCAATTCCCCCACCCCCAGGCGCGCCCCCCCCACCACCACCCCCCCCAGAAAACCGATGCAAACTACCTGTTCAATTCATCTGCCATCTTTCTATTATTAGTTCCCTGACTCACTTTCTATAGGACCAACACTCACTTTGTTAAATCTTTTCCTATATAAATATCTAAAGAAACTCTTATCATCCGTTTTCATATTTCTAGCTGGCTTTCTCTCATACTCTAATTTTTCCCTCCTTATTAATCTTTTCTGTCATTCTTGCTGCTCATTATATTCTGTACCATTTTCTGACCTGCCATCAGTCTTTGTGCAATTATATGCTTTTTTTGTTAAAGTTTGATGCTGTCTTTAACTTTTTTAGTTTACCACAGATGGTGAGTCCTCTCCTTGGAATTTTTCTTTCTGATTGAATGTCTCTTCTGTGTATTCTGAAATATCCCTTTAAATATCTGCCACTGCATCTCTATTGAACTATCTCTTAACCTCATTTGCCAGTTCACTTTAGCTAGCTCAGCTTTCGTGCCTTCATAACTGCCCTGGAGTTTAAAATATTAGTCTTGGACCACTCTTCTCTCACTTAAACTGAATGTAAAATTCAATTATATTATGATCGCTGCTACCTAGAGATGCCTTCACTATGAGGTTATTAATTAATCCTATCTTGTTGCATAACACCAGGTCTAGTGTAGCCTGCTCCCTGCTTCACTTCAGGACATGTTGTTCTGAGAAACTATCCCAAAAACATTCTATGAACTCCTCATCAATGCTACCTTTGTCCACCTGATTTTTCCACTCTAGATTAAAACCCCCCATGATTATCACTGTACCTTTCTGACAAGCTCCTATCATCTCTTCTTTTCTACTCTGTCCTACTATGCAGCTACAATTAGGGGGCCTGTACACCACTCCGTTGACTTGTCGCCTTTATCATTTCTCATCTCACCCCAAACCGCTTCTACATCTGGTTTTCTGAACTTAGGTCATCTCGCTCTATTGTGTTAATATTATCATTAATTAACTGAACCACCCCTCCATTCTTTCCTAACTTCCTGTCCTTCCTAAATGTCATGTACCCTTCAATATTCATGTCCCAATCTATGTCACCCTGTAGCCGTGTCTGTGTTATGGCTATCAGATCATGCTTATTTATTTCTATTTACACTATCAGTCCATCTCTTTTGTTTTGAATGCTATGTACAGCCAGATACAGAGCCTTTAGTTGTGTCCTTTTATTATTTTTGTTATGTCTAGCCTCATCTGCTGATTTACTGTTAAAATTCTTCTTTCTATCCTTTCCTGTCATAGTCTGATTATCATGTCCCATATTAGTACCTTTCTCTCTTGCTTTGTCTCTTATCCTTGGTTTCCCACATCTTCCCAAATTTGATTCCACACTCCCACTATTTAGTTTGAAACCCTCTGGGCCGACAAGTACCAGTGGAAAAAGTGACAAGCTTCAGAAACATTACCCCCCCATAAAAATGATTAATGTTTGAAAACTGTGTGTTGTGTTTCTTTAGTTTGGCACCATCAGTATTTTAACCCTGTGCCTGTACTGAAATTTAATTTTGGTCTTTTCCCCCTACAAAGAGGGCAGCCACATCTTGGCAACAAGACCAGCTGTGTCCACCGTTGTTGCAGAGGAGTATATGGGCGGTAACAAGAGTGAACCAAATAGCTCCGTCTCCTGGGAGAGCTGCACTATTGAAGGGACAGTACTGAAGGAGTGTTAAAACTCTTTCGGGGCAGTTCCAAAGGAGAGCTGCTCAGTGGGAGAGGCAGTAAAGATTGGGATGTTAGTGTTTAAGGAGCAGTCATAAAGGGAAAGTTGCAATGTCAGAGGGCTAGTACTGAGGGAATGTCACACTGTTTAAGCAGCAGTTCTAAGGGACAGCTGCACTGTCAGACGGGCAGCAGTGAGGGAAAGTTACACTGTTTGAGGGGCAGTTCTCAGGGAGAGCTGCCACGTCAAGTGTGCCGCTGTCAGGTAAGATATTAAACCGAGGCTGCCTCTGTCCTCTTTCAGAGTGTGGTCACTGTTGTAACTTTGGGAAACACGGTGTCCAATTTGTGCACAGCAAGATCCCTCAAACAGCAGCGTGATAAACGTGCACCTGGATAGCTGCAGAAGGTAGTTATGCGGCGAAGACTGTTCTGATTTGGTAAAGATGTTTCCACTCACCTGGCCTGAATGACTCATCCTGACTGCGAGATCTGAACGAGAATGCTGGAAAGAAGTCACCAGAACATGTTTGTGTTAGTTGTTTCGCTGCTGCTAGCCACAGAAATTTATTCAATGCCAGTCAATGCTGAGGATACAGCGGTTTAGGACACGGGGAGGCTATGGTGCTGCCTATGCCATTAGCATTCCCTTCACCTTTACCCTTCATGACCCCGCCCGTCCATTTCTCTTTCCCTCACACTCCTTCCTTTCATCATTAACCCTCTCCTCACCATTAACCCTCCCTCCCCATTCCACCCTCATATTCCCTCCCAATTCCCCCCTTATTCCAGCTCCGCATTTCCCCATTAGGCCTCCGTATTACCCCTCCTCATTCCCATTCCCCATCCCCCCTTTTGTCCCCATTCCCCTCCCCGTTCCCTCTCCTCATTCCCCCTCCAACTACTCCTTTTCAAACTCCCCTATTCCCCCACCGCTTCTGCATACTCGCCCCCCTCCCCATTAACCCTACCCCATTCTGCCTCCCCTTCCCCATTCCCTCCCTCCCAATTCATCTTCCAATATTCCCCCTCTGCTCCCCATTCTTCCCTTCTCTCCCCCTCCCTTCCCCATTCCCCCTCCCCAATCTCCATCCCCTCATCTTCCTCCTTCCTATTCTGCCTCCTCTCCCTCCCCATTCTCCCTCCCCTCCACCTCTTGCCCTTTCTGCCTCCCATCCCCCTCCCCATCATCCACCCTCCCCTCCCCATTTTCCCTCCCCTCCTCCTCTTTGTCCCCATTCTCCCCCCACTCCTCATTCTCCCTCCCCTCCACCTCCTCATTCTACATCCCCTCCCCTCTTGCCCCACATTGTGCCTCCTCCTGCCCCTCATCTTCCTCCCTCCCCAGCACCTCCCCATTCCACCTCCCCTCCTTTCTCGCTCCCTCGCCCCCCACCCCACTCCCGGCCCCCCATCCCCACCCCCCCCACACCCCCGGGGCCCCCTCTCCCATCCCTCTCCATTTCCCCCCAACCCCCGGCGCCCCCTGTCCCCACTCTCCCCCACACCCCCAGAGCACCCATTCTCTCCCCCACCCCCCTCCAAGGCCCCCATTCTCACCTCCACCACCCCCCTCCCACCTCTCCCCATTCCCAATGTTCCCTCTCCCCGTCCCCACTCTCCCCTGCTCCGCCTCCCTATTCCACTGTCGCACACTCCCCATTCCCCTTGTACCCCCCTCCCAGGTGCCCCCCCTCCCTCTCCCCATCCCCCCCTCACCCCCAGGTCCCCCTCTCCCATTCCCACTATCCCCTCTCCCCTGCTCCCCTTCCCTATTCTGCTGTCGCACACTCCCCATTTCCCCCTCCCCATTCCCCCCCTCCTCCCTCCCCATTCCAACCTACCCATTCCCGTCTCCCCATTTACCCCACCCCAATCTCCCCACCCCATTCACCTCTTCCCATTCTTCAGTTCTTCCCCCACTCTTATTCCCTCTCTCCGTTCCCCATTCCCTCTCCCCGTTCCCCATTGCCTCTCCCCGTTCCCCATCGCCTCTCTCCGTTCTCCATTGCCTCTCCCCGTTCCCCATCGCCTCTCCCCATTCTCCCTATTCCCATGGCCTCTCCCCATTCCCCATCTTCCCACACCCCATTCGCCCTCTTCCCACTCCCCATTCTCCACCTTCCACTCCCAAGTCACCCTCTCTCCACTCTCCCTCTCCCCACGCTACCTCTCCCCAGTCCCCCTCTTCCCACTCCCCCTGTCCCCACTCCCCTCTCCCCATTCCCCGTCTTCCCTTTACCCCTCTCCCCATACCCCCTCTTTCCTCTCCCCATTCCCCCTCTCCCCACACACCCTCCCCATTCCCCTTCTCCCCACTCCCCAGTCCTCCTTTCCCCACGCCCCCCTCCCCATTCCCCCTCTTTCCACTCCCCATTCCCCCTCCCCCTCTTCCCACTCCCCCTCGCCCCACTCCCCAATGCCTCTCCCCATTTCTTCTTCCTATTCTCCATTGCCTCTCCCCATTCCATCTCCCCACTCCCCGTCTTCCCATTGCCTCTCCCCACTCCTCCTCTTCCCATTGCCTCTCCCCACTTTCCCTCTTCCCATGGCCTCTCCCCATTCCCCCTCTTCCCATGGCTTCGCACCACTTCCCACTCCCCTTTTCCCACCCCCCATTTCCCCTCTTCCCACTCCCCATTCACCCTTCCCATTCCCCCTCTTTCCACTCCCCACTGCCCATTCCCCACTCCGCCTCCCCCCACGCCCCCTACCCATTCCCCCTCTACCCACTCCCCATTCTGCACCCCACCTTTCCCCATGCCCCCCTCCCTATTCCCCCTCTTCCAACTCCACCTCTTCCCCCTCCCCCTCTTCCCACTCCCCATTCCCCCTCCACCTCTTCCCACTCCCCATTCACCCTCTTTCCTCTCCCCCTCACCCCATTCCCCCTCTTCCCACTCCCCACTCTCCCTCTTCCCACTCCCAATTCCACCTCACCCTCTTCTCACCCCCTCTTCCCACTCCCCATTCCCCCCTTTCTCACTCCCCATTCCCTCTTCCCACTCCCCACTCCCCCTCTTTCCACTCCCCATTCCCTCTAATCCCTTTGCCTCTCCTCACTCCCCATTCCTCCTCTTCCCATTGCCTCTGCCCACTCCCCCTCTCCCCATTTGCTCTCTTCCCATGGCCTCTCCCC